>NC_079455.1:40711511-40809011 GCF_903798145.1 Danio aesculapii | reverse complement strand
GAGGCTTCCCGCACAGCCAGGGGTCCCTGCCTGTGCCCGGGGTGGAGCTACACCTGGATTGCAGACTGGTGGAGACGCTGAGAGATTTACCAGCTGTGTTTAACGGCCTAAACAATCACCAGGCCGTGGAGCTCAAAACTATGCAGGGGAAAGCACAAGTATACAACAAGTTTATTATTTAATATTTTTGTATTTTAATTTAAATAAATAGTTCACCCAAAGATGAACATTTACCCACTATTTACTTCCACTTAAGTAGTTTCAAGCCTTTATGAGCTTCTTTCATCTGTTGAACACTAAAGAAGATATTTTGAAGAAAGCGGAAAACCTGTAACCATTGACGTCAGTAATAGGACAAAACTGTACTGTGGATGTCAATGGTTGAAACATTTTTCAAACTATCTTAATTTGTTTTCAACAGAAGAAAGCAACTCATGAAGGTCTGAAGCGTGAGTAAATTATGACAGAATTTTCACTTATTTGGGTGGACTAATCCCTTTCATTTCTTTTTATATACACAGAACAAGGAACAAACAAACAAAAGTTTGTTCTGTAGACATAAAAAGGACACATATCTTAAACATAACTTAGTCACAAAACCTACAATCAAAACTACTCTATTTATAACCTCAAAAGTGTCACTAGGTTGTACATTTGTACAAAAAAAAAAGTCATTAATGCATACTGTAGGAAAAAAATAGGACAAAAAGCAACAACAGAACAAAATATATCTTAGTTACAAAACATACAACCAAAACTAGACATTATTTATTCTCAACGGCCACTTTATTAGGTACATCTTACTACTACCAGTCTGGCCATTCTCCTCTGACCTCTGGCATCAACGAGGCATTTGCACCCACAGAACTGCTGTTCACTGGATATTTTCTCTTTTTCAGACCATTCTCTGTAAACTCTAGAGATGGTTGTGCGTGAAAATCCCAGTAGATCAGCAGTTTCTGAAATACTCAGACCAGCCCGTCTGGCACCAACAACCATGCCACATTCGAAGTCACTTAAATCTTCTTTCTTCCACATTCTGATGCTTGGTTTGAACTGCAACAGATCGGCTTGACCATGTCTACATGCCTAAATGCATTGAGTTGCTGCCATGTGATTGGCTGATGAGAAATCTGCATTAACGAGCAGTTGGACAGGTGTACCTAATAAATTGGCCAGTGATAAAACCTTAAAAGCAAAAAAATAAAGAAAAAAATTGAGATTGACCCCAACCAGACAAGAAAAATTTATGGCTCTAGTTCTTAGTCTCTCCATCTGAATAACCGAGATCATACCTAAAATCCAGTTCTGAAATTAAGGGGGTAAAGTTGACTTCCATTTCTTAAGCACTAGTCAAGGGGTGCCTAAACTTGGTCATTGAGATCCGGTGTCCTGCAAAGTTTAGTTCCAAAGCCCAATCAGATACACCTAGGCTAGCTAATCAAGATCTAACTAGGCTTTCTAAAAACATCCGGGCGGGTGTGTTGAGGCAAGTTGGAGCTCAATTCTGCAAAACACCGGCCCTCCAAGACAGAGTTTGGGCACCCCTGCACTAGTCTTTTAGCCACAAAATGTACATATGAACATGTTTGTTATCTTTTTCATGTCTGTGAAGCATTTTGTTCAACATTCATGTTGTTTTAAGGTGCTTTACAAAGAAAGTTGACCTTGATATATTGTGAAAAGCCAAAGATGGCAAGTTCATCATCTGGTGGAAAAGGTCTGCTGTCAGGCTTGGAGAAACACTCAAATTTATTTATCCAGAATCCAGAACAAGTATACAACATGTTTAATAGTTAAACACTCACATGCTGAGAGACATGTTTGGTTATGTTTTTGTTGCATGCTCTAATATCCTAATATAATCTCCCCATTGTGCTCCTTTTGGGTTCTGATTGGCAGGAGGGCTTGGAGGAGCTCAAACTGGCATATGGTGATTCAGTGGAAAATGTTGCATCGCTGCAGGACTGCCACACTCAGAGTGACTCCGTACAGGCTTTAGGTAACAACTCGATTTATTCTTTTGGCCTCTATTTACAATAAGGTTTCATTAGTTAAATATTAGCTAATATTATTTAACATATTTATTAACATGAACAAAGAATGAATAATACCTGAACAGCATTGATTAATCATATTTCAATATTTAATAATGCATTACCATCAAGAATTTTCCATCAAGAATGACTAAAGCAAAATGAGTATGATTACTGAGCGTACCTTTGAGAAAAAGAGCTGGAGTAAGTTGTTTGTCTGCTAAAATGATTAAATTAGGCTTTTTTTTTTGTTGTTTGTAAAGGGCTTAACACGAAACAGCTTACAACTCAGATGCTGGAGCTAACAAAGGTCATTAATGAGCTGAAAGACGTTCTTATTCAACAGGTAAATCTTTCCCGTCTATTACTCATTTGTACCCTTTTGTTTAACGTTCCTAATTTCCACCATTCCTTATTTACGACTAAGATGTCCTTGTGTTTGCACGCATGTTTACAGGTGAAGGAAACATCTTTCCTCAGAAACACCATTTCTGAGTGCCAGGCCTGCGGTAAGACATCTGAATGACCAAGAGCATGATGTGCATGAGTTAGCTGATGCAGATAAGAGACCCAAACAACACATTTTTTAAATATCCATGTGGGAAACAAACACTAGTCGCCAAAGCTTTGGTAAATTTGAAGCAGGAGTGCAAGCATAACAGTTGATCTAATGCTGTATGCAAGTTTTGGACTCTTCTAAAGCATAAAAATACCATATATTTACAGATATTTAAGAAAATGCTAAGTGAAAATACTTGTTCATATTTAAAAAAAAAAAAAAAAAACAACTCAGGTCAGTAATTCTCCTTTGCATATTTGCGTTTCATTCATGTGTGTTGAAATATCTGTAACTCCGACCACTGCCAGTTTACACAATTATATTTTGCCACCCCAGGTTGCCTTGGTGGAAAAAACTGTGTATTTTATTTCAGTCTTGAAGGCTGCCTCAATATATGTGGGCGCAGCCAAAATGTGACTATTCAGAGGACAGCAGCAGCCTCCGAAATGAGACAAAATAATAATGTAAATATTACAACAGTAAACATTAGCCGAGCAGCTTACAGTGTAAGGCTTGATCGTCGGTAAAAATCACACCTTGTGTTATCAATCTGGCAACCTTCATATTTGTCAAGTCAGAAAAGAGGGGGCCGGGTAAAAAAAAAAACCTTTTCCAATGTTTTGAATTTGGACCGCAATACCTGGTTAAACCACTAGGTGTCAATCCTTCTTACTGCACTGAATGTGTCTACTACCTAAATAGGTACTAAATTTGAATTTACTGCTCGACCGTTTTTTTCTATATAATGTAAATGTGAGTAATATGAATGGATTTTGGATGTACTACATTATCACATGACTGATCTGTGTCACGTAGTGTCCATCGAATGCATACTTCAGAATCTTGCCAGAAGTAGTGGGCCATCAGGGTATTTCTCACATACTGTGTTTTGAATTCTATGAATTTGGAAATACTACTCTGCTCACATACTGTTTTTAGCTATATAGCATGGAAGTATGGATTTATGACGCAGCCAATGTAAATATTACAAAAGTAAACATTAGCCGAGCAGCTTCCAGTGTAAGGCTCGATTGTCAGTCACAATCACTCCTTGTGTTATTAATCTGGCAACCTATTCACATTCGTCAAGTCAGAAAAGAAGGGTCCGGGTGGAAAAAAACCTCCGATGTTTTGAATTTGGACTGCAATACCTAGTTTTACCACTAGATGCCAATCCTACTTACTGCACTGAATGTGCCTACTACCTAAGTAGGTACTAAGTTTGAATTTACTGCTCGACAGTATGTTTTATATAATGTTAATGTGAGTAGTATGAATGGATTTTGGATGTACTACATTATCACATGACTGATGTGCGTCACGTAGTGTCCATCGGATGCGCACTTCAGAATCTCGCCAGGAGTAGTAGATTATCCGGGTTTTTCTCACATACTGTTTTTTGAGATATATGAATTTGGACATACTACTCTGCTCACATACTGTTTTTAGCTATATAGTAGGGAAGTATGAATTTATGACGCAGCCAATGTAAATATCACAAAAGTTAACATTAGCCGAGCAGCTTCCAGTGTAAGACTCGATTGTCAGTCACAATCACTCCTTGTGTTATTAATCTGGCATCCTATTCAAATTCGTCAAGTCAGAAAAGAAGGAGCCGGGTGGAAAAAAACCTTCTCTGATGTTTTGAATTTGGACTGCAATACCTAGTTCTATCACTAGGTGTCAATCCTACTTACTGCACCGAATGCTCCTACTACCTAAGTAGGTACTAAGTTTGAATTTACTGCTCGACAGTTTGTTCTATATAATGTGAATGTGAGTAGTATGAATGGATTTTAGATGTACTACATTATCACATGACTGACCTGTGTCACGTAGCGTCCATCGAATGCGTACTTCAGAATCTCGCTGGAAGTAGTGGGTCATCCGGGTATTTCTCACATACTGTTTTTTTAATTCTATGAATTTGGACATACTGCTCACATACTGTTTTTAGCTATATAGTATGGAAGTATGGATTTATGACGCAACCAATGTAAATATTACATAAACATTAGCCGAGCAGCTTCCAGTGTAAGGCTAGATTGTCAGTCACAAACGCTCCTTGTGTTATTAATCTGGCAACCTATTTGTATTTGTCAAGTCAGAAAAGAAGGGTCCGGGTGGAAAAAAACTTTCTCCGATGTTTTGAATTTGGACTGCAATACCTAGTTCTACCACTAGATGCCAATCCTACTTATTGCACTGAATGTGCCTACTAAAGTAGGTACTAAATTTGAATTTACTACTCGACTGTTTGTTCTATATAGTATGAATGCGAGTAGTATGAATGGATTTTGGATGTACTACATTATCACATGACTGACCCACGTCAGTTGCGTCACTTAACTCCCATTCATAAATTCTCTTGCAAGACATCATGGGATAGTGTTGGATGCACACTTCAGAATCTCGTCAGAAGTACTAAGTCATCAGTATACTTCTCGCCTACTGTTTTTCGAACGCTATGAACTCAGACATACTACTCAGCTAACATACAGTTTTTCACAGACTATATAGTAGGAAAGTATACAATTTCAGTCACAGAACAGAGTTTTACATGCTGAATATGATTGGTTAATTTCTAGGGCTGAGTGGAGCGGAGGTTGTGAAACCAAAGTGCGCCCCTGGAGTGTGTTTCCGTGATGATATGTGCATAGAAACAGCTGAAGGGGTGGAGTGTGGTCCATGCCCTGACGGATACACCGGAGATGGATACAGCTGTGATGATGTTGATGAGGTATGTGCCTCTTTAATAAAGTTCATCGCATTTTTTTGATATTCCAAAATAGCCTGGGGGAAAGTAGATCGGCTTGACAATCGCTAATAGGACTTTCGTAATGATGCAAATTTTAGTAGCTCAAATTACATTCAGACTTGATTTCTAATGAGCTAGGAAGTCAAAAAAGATCCTTTGAAACTAAAACAAAAACAAAAGATGACTACATAGCACTTACTTTGAGATTTCAGAGATATTGGTTTATTAAGATGGCCCACCCATGTACAATGGAGGAACATTTTTAAAGGGCTAGTTGACCATTGACATCCATAGTAGGAAAAACAAATATAGAAGTCAATGGTCAGTTTCAGATTTCCAACATTCCTCCGTAATACTTGTGTCCAACAGAACAAAACAACTCAAAATAGTTTGGAACAAGTCAAGGGTGAGTAAATGGTGGCAGACATTTAATTATTGGGTGAGCTAGCACTTTAAAATGCAGCACAAATGGCTAAATCTAAAGAGGTATTCAATTGTGTCATCATTTTCTCTACCCTTCATTTGTTCCAAATCAATACAGGCTTGAAGAATGTTGGTAACATTCAAACAATTTACACTATCCTTAATCTTAAACATTTACCATGAACTGTCTGGTAGGCAACATTCTGCTGAAGGTCAACACCAAACTAAGGGCAAGTTACTTTTTATTTTATGGTGAACTATCCCTTTAAAGCTCAGGGGGAGTTGGAAACGGTCATAAAACCTAAATTATGACAGTTTTAATAGGACAGTGTAGAGTCAGACAGGAATTAATATGAGAGGAAAGAAACACGAGCCAGAAATCCAGGCAGGGTTGCCCAAGACACAGCTCTGCCTCATGTGTTAGAATGCTTGCCAGAAGGCAAAGTGGCAAATATGACAAATACATTCATTTTTGATGGAAAAAAAACCCCGACTTATTAGTAAATCAAAAGAAATACAACCTAAAAAATAAAATACACTATAAAAAATCCTTAAATTTACTTCAAAGATGTAAAAAATCCTTAAATTTACTTCAAAGATGTAATATTTACTGTAACTCTGTTCCTCCTTTGACCATGTTCCTTGAACTATATGTTTTTACAGAAAACCTTTTTTAATCCAAGAAATTTCAGTTTTTCGTATTTTATTATTATTTATTTGTTTTTGCTATTAAACTATGGGAGCTTGATCTTTCCATTGATATCTTTTGATGTTGAAAATAAAAAAAAGTGACTTTTATTAACATAATTAATAGTTTGAATGGATATATTATAATTTATCTGTATTGGTGTTGTAAATTTTGGTACAAAAACCTGGTAATAAACTGCCACATATTTTTGTTGTTTTATGTATTTATTTCTGTATATATTATTTCTTATGTATTTTTGTAAGAAAAACATCCAAATTTAAGAGAGGGGTCTGAATGCAGACCTGGTGCAGTGCAATCTGACGTGCATCCAATTCTATTTAATGCACTCACCTAACCCCACCCCTAACCTTCACAGTGACGGTGTCTGACATTGCACCACTGACATATGCAGTCTCAGCTTGCATCATCAAGTCTGCATCCAGACGCTGAATTTAAAACTACAAACTATTTTGTGTAACTTCTGGTGATCGCTTAGTCTTCTTCTCTTTTTGAGGTGCATTTTTTGGTCCTTTAGCGCCATCAGCTGGACAGCACGGCATATTTCCTATCACTGTGAAGCGATTGCACAGCGAAAACGGATGGTGGTCGGACAGTGGTCATTGAAAGTTGCACAAAAAAGTTTTAAACATGGATTTTTGTTCTAAAAAATGCATGGATCCACATTTATTCACCCCTTGAACTTTTTTTGGACTGCTAATAAATCGGTTGCCACTGTAGAGTTGGAAAGCCCCAAGATGATTATTAAAAAAACTCTTATTGGATATGTTAATTAACAGTTTCCAGTTAAAAAAGTTTATTTACAGTTGTAAATTGCATTATGGGAGCTTGATCTCTGCTCTATCGACTTTTAATATTAAAAATTCAACTCTACAGATAAATTAAGTGACGTTTATTGGCATTTCAGTAGTTTGAAATAATATAATGTATATAAATATATAAAAGAAATGTTATACAGAGACTGTAACTTACAGAAACAAGTCTGTAAAATAAAAGAAAATGTACTGGCATGTACCATAATACACAACACCAACCAAGAAAATATATCACTTTAAACTAGTTAATGTTCATAAAGTCGCTTTCTCGATGATTAAATGTTCAAGATTAAGTTCCCATAATGCAACTCAAAAGCATAAACTGGGAAAAATTAAAACATGAATCACAAAATATGGAAAACTGTTCATTTAAACTGCAGATTTTCTTTACAGTGTAGGATGGCTTGAGGATTAGTAAATCATGGGATAATTTACATTTATTGTTGAACTAACCCTTTGATGAATGTCTTTCTCAGTGCCAGTTTAACCCCTGCTTTCCTGGAGTGAGGTGTGTGAACATGGCTCCAGGCTTCCGCTGTGAGGCCTGTCCTCTTGGATTTACTGGCAAACCACTGGAGGGTGTTGGCGTGGCCTATGCACAAACACACAAGCAGGTTTGTCATTGACCCTGCATCCAAATATGCAAATATGCAGACTTTGATAGAATATACACTGTAAAAAATGCTGGGTTCAACTCAATTACTTCATGTTGTCTCAACACAAATCAATTAAGTTAGTTTAATCGGTTTTTTTTTTTTTTTTGCACATTTAAGTGGACTGAACATTGTGTTGTTTCAACTTATTTTAAATAATAGTTTGAATGAGCTGCAAGTCATTTTTTGAGTGCAGTAGGCATAAAATGTGAGTTGAATAGTATATCCAAACCACAACCTACTTCCAGCAATAATAATAATAATTCCTTACATTTATATAGTGCTTTTCTGGGCACTCAAAGCGCTTTACACATTTTTGAGGGGAATCTTATCATCCACCACCAGCATGCAGCATCCACCTGGATGACACGAGGGAAGCCATGTTGCGGCAGACCACACACCAACTGATTGGTAGAGAGAAGACAGCGTGATGAAGCCAATTATGACAGATGGTTAGGATGGTTATCAAATCAAATGAGTGTAGTTAACTCAGAATTTATTGAAGGTTAATTCTACTCATTTGAAAAGAGTTTTGAACTCTGTTGACGGTAATGAGTTAATTAAATACCTCATTACTTCAACTTAAATGGAGTAAGTTCACAGTACTCATAAAAATTAATGGTTTGTAGTAATCGGTTTTCTCAAACGGTTTGAGTTGCCTTAACTTGCCTTAACTTAACTTGCCTAAACTAGTTTTACAGTGTTCAGACAACTCAAAAAATAACAAATTACTATTGATACAGTAACTGATTAAAAGGATTGATGAGCATCCTAAAAAGGTCATTTTGTGTATGACTGTGTATTAGTGCACATTTCCTAATCTCAACATTTTCCTTAGGTGTGTGATGATGTTGATGAGTGTAAAGGACCAGATAATGGAGGATGCACAGCTAACTCCATCTGTGTGAATTCTGTGGTGAGAACTGATTCGTTCGTAATCTTCATGATCACTCATTCACACATGCATGCAATGCAAAATAACAGTGCCTCAAAGTGTGTTATGTTGTGTGTAGGGATCATATCAATGCGGCCGATGCAAAACCGGATTCACAGGAGACCAGATAAGAGGTTGTAAGCCAGAGAAAAGCTGCGGAAACCGTCTGCAGAACCCTTGCGATCCCAATGCACAGTGCACAGAGGAGAGAGATGGTACCATTACATGCCAGGTACACTTTTGAAGCACAAAAATTCAGGCTTCTTTAAAAAGAAAAAGCATTAAGCTGAAAGTCGAACGCTGTGTGTGTACTAGTGTGGCATTGGATGGGCTGGAAACGGTTATCTCTGCGGTAAAGACACTGACATCGATGGGTACCCTGACGAGAGGCTGCGCTGCCGGGACCCAACCTGCAGAAAGGTAACCATGGCAACAGTGCAATCGATATTGACTAGCTTAGGGCTCTGGTGACATCACTTGCCTGTCTCTGGGAGAGCTCATTCATATTGTGCCCTCAATACCAGGATAACTGTGTTACCGTTCCAAACTCGGGACAAGAAGACGCAGATGGCGATGGGAAGGGTGACGCATGTGACCCAGATGCAGATGGAGATGGAATATTGAATGAGCAGGTAAATGCACAAATATGCATGTGCATTCATGCGATGGTTGTTAATATGTTGATGCACTGCAGAATCTCAGATTCTTGGTTTTCTATGTCTGGTTATGAAGCAAATAAACACCATATTTTGTTCCTGTGTATACTGTAGGATAATTGCTGGTTGACGCCAAATATAAATCAGCAGAATAGTGATAAGGACAGCCATGGTGATGCTTGTGACAACTGTGTCCGAGTGGATAACCCAGACCAGAGAGACACAGATTCTGATGGACTTGGAGATGCATGTGATGATGATATGGATGGAGATGGTAAAAAGGGACACGTGCATACATGCTTATGTCTGAAATCTACACACAAATAATTGTCTAATACTGATTTGCTCCCATTTTTGGTGTTTGACTTCACTGGTTGTCAGGGCTGAAGAACTTCCTGGATAACTGCCAGCGAGTGAAAAATCGTGATCAGCTGGATCGTGACGGGGATGGGGTGGGGGATGCATGTGATAGCTGTCCTGATATCCCAAATCCAAATCAGGTAGATCGTTTGCGGACAGCAAAATATTCTTCTGCAACTCAACTTCCTTTTTTTAAAATATATAATTTGCATTTAATCCTTTTCTTCGCAGTCTGACATTGACAATGATCTTGTTGGAGACTCTTGTGATACAAATCAAGACAGGTATGAAAGAATCCTCATGCACATGATACTAAAATATGTTTCCTTTGCAGATCTGTTTGTTGCACTGAATTATCAGAAAATATTGTACGAATTCCTAAAGCCACTTTTCCAATGTGCAGTATGGGATGATTCACCATGGTTCGGCGCACTTCGGTTTGCTTGGCTTTGTTTGCATTTACACTGCAGTTTTGTACCTCTTAAACTTGGTGGGACTATAACTATAATTGTCCTGCCTCTACTGTTCTGACATCATCCTAATTGCAACAAACGTGAAACACAAACCAACCCACAACACAAAAGCAACAGATGTTATCGTTTGAATGGCGTTATTGAGCAGTGGCTGCTGCTAACTATTTAACTATAGTTGGTTTGGTGTCTTGTATCACAAAATTCAATGCCACTCTAAGTGACCAATTAGTTCTTGGACCAATCTTGATCACCAGTGTGTATTCATCATGTTTGGTAATGGTAAAGCTTGCTTGGAACTTTACCCAAGTTGGTTCTAAAAAAGTACCATGGCCAAGTTGCATGTGAGTCCTCAAATTATTCGACTTACTCTGGTATTCCTGAGGCCAAAAAATATCCTAGAGGCAAGGGATTTCATTTAAAGCATTGCAACAATATTTTTTCTAACTGTCACACTTACCTAAGTGCCTTTTCCAAATGTTTTACTGAATTTCATATGCAACATTAACATATTAATATATTTTGTTATTAACATCACAGAAAACCAATCTGAATATAATAGAAAAAAAACTTTGCTATAACCTATAAATCAGTGTTTCTAAACCATGTTCTTGGAGGACCTCCAACATTGCATGTTTGGATGTCTCCTTTGTCTGTCACACCCATAAAGGTCTTTCAGTCTCTGCTAATGTGCCAATGGTCTGAATCAGGTGTGTTTGGCTAAGCCAGGAGTGTCCACACTCGGTCCTGGAGGGCCGGTGTTCTGGAGAGTTTAGCTCCAACCCTAATTAAACCCACCTGAACCGACTAATCAAGCTCTTATCAGATATACTAGAAACTTCCTGGCAGGTGTGTCGAAGCAAATTGGAGCTAAACTCAGCAGGACACGCGAGTTTGGACACCCCTGGGCTAAGGAGCCATGGAAAATGTGCAGAGCTATTGGTGCTCCAGGAATGTGGTTGAGAAACACTGCCATAAATCATTAATTCACAAAAAGTATCAAGTTTAGATTTTTTAGCAAGTTTAGCATTTTCAGAATTTAATAATTGCTTTATTCTCTATAATTTTAGTTTCTATATACTGAGTTTAATTTAAGTGAGGTGTTTTGGTCCCTTAAATTTATTAAGTGAAAATGGTTGCTTAAGACTTTGTAGCAACGCTTAAGGGAACACTTAAATAATTAAGGGGGAATACCTAATTGCAGTTCCCCACGTGGAATTTCAGGTAATGGGAACAGAAAGTCCTAAAAGTGAGCTGTACCAAATCAAACAACTCCATACCATGCTGTGGAAAAGCACCTTGAGTTTTTCTGAAATGTTCTTTCTTGTGTCCTTCAGCGATGGTGATGGTCACCAAGATAGCAAGGACAACTGCCCGATGGTAATTAACAGCTCCCAGTTAGACACAGATAAAGACGGAATAGGAGATGAATGTGACGATGACGATGATAACGACGGTATTCCCGACTCATTGCCTCCAGGACCAGATAACTGTCGGTTGGTGCCCAACCCTGACCAGATAGACGACAACAGTGAGTACATCATTATTCTCTACATAGTACATTATTTTCTGATCATATACTCAACCTGTTTTTCACTACTGGAAGCAAGAAAGAAAGGGATAATCTCAATGCCTGAAAACAAAAATCCATAAGAGTAGTTGACATTTTTTACACTATATTCCAAGTCTCTAAAACATGAAACTTTTGGGTACAAACATAAATTTATCACAGAAAGTCTTGTATTTTTCATTCCCTTAAACATACAGATATCATATTCCAATCATGCCTCACTCACCTGTTCGATTCTACACAGGCGATGGAGTGGGTGACATTTGCGAATCAGACTTTGACCAGGACAAGGTGATCGACAGGATCGATAACTGTCCAGAAAATGCAGAGATCACACTGACAGATTTCAGAGCCTATCAGACAGTTGTACTGGATCCGGAAGGTGATGCCCAGATTGACCCCAACTGGGTGGTTCTTAACCAGGTAACAGATTAGCATAAGATTTATGGAATTTTATGTCACTACAGAACATTGTTTGAGAATCATTGTTCTGACAATTTCTTTGTTGCAAAGGGAATGGAGATTGTCCAAACGATGAACAGTGATCCAGGCCTTGCTGTTGGTGAGTTTTTCCCATCATGGCCAATGGCAATTCATTTCTAAATCAACGCAATTCCATGAGGCCTCGCAGGCTAAGGGTGATGCATTCCTCTCTCTGATGACCAGGTTACACTGCATTTAGCGGTGTTGATTTCGAGGGAACGTTCCATGTAAATACAGTGACTGATGACGACTATGCCGGGTTCATCTTCGGATACCAAGATTCCTCCAGTTTCTACGTGGTGATGTGGAAACAAACAGAGCAGACGTACTGGCAGGCCACACCCTTCAGAGCTGTAGCTGAACCTGGCATTCAGCTGAAGGTTGATCAGCTGAATTTCAAGATATGTGATCTCTAGGTTTGTGAGAAAGTCTTGCATGGGATTAACAGGACTCTAACTCTCGCTCTCAGGCAGTAAAGTCCAAGACTGGTCCAGGTGAACATCTGAGGAACTCGCTCTGGCATACAGGTGACACTAATGATCAGGTACGTCTCCTGTGGAAGGATCCAAGAAACGTTGGTTGGAAGGACAAGGTCTCATACCGCTGGTACTTGCAGCACCGCCCACAAGTTGGATACATCAGGTGAGCCAATCAAAATACAAGTGACTTAAAGTTTAAAGCCAAACAATCAAAGTTGTTGCTCATGATAAAGAAAATGGGTCAGGATTCAGGACACTGTATGTGTTTTTAGGGTTCGTTTCTATGAGGGAACAGAGCTAGTTGCAGATTCTGGGGTGACAATTGATACCACAATGAGAGGAGGAAGACTGGGAGTGTTCTGCTTTTCTCAGGAGAACATCATCTGGTCAAACTTGAAGTACCGCTGCAATGGTGAGAACACACACACGTTCTACACAAAGGCTACATTTACACTACAGTCAAATGTGGCCCGAATCTGCTTTTTTCCCCCTTATGTGACTTGGGTAGTGACTGTGTGAACAGCCCAAACCGCATGGAATCTGATCTTTTCAGTTCAGATTTGTGCCACTTTCATATGTAGTCTTAAATCAGACACAGATCTGATGTTTTGCAATGCGACCGCAGTGTGAATGGTTATGTCGGATTTCATATGATTTTTACATAAACTTCGAGCTACATGCGTCATCATTCTGTGCTGCAAACATTATATGCTCCTTAGCAGCTTCACGAGTTCACACTTGCAACAGTTTCAGAATAAAGCGTATTTGGCGTGCTGTCCGGGGAGAGGGCTCTGAGCTCGGGGAAGACACCTAAACTCGAGTCATTCCTCTTATCAGGAAACAAAGAGGAATAGGGATTCGAGCGAAGTATCTAGCCCGGCCCCAGAACGCTCCCCCCGGGATAGTAATGCTTAAGAGGTGAGGTGACGGGGTGGTGGAGGGATGCTAAAGTCGTAAGATGCTGCAGGTAAGACAGCTTTGGTATATATAGGGGTTTGGTCAAGAACTGATTGGATAATAGAATAATTGTCAATGACGTATTTGATACTGAAACTTCTGCGCGTGCTCCTCCCGAAATTTGTTTATCAAACATCACATAGTAGAATGGCACACAGGGCAATTACTTTACCACAGAAAGTTGGTTGTTCGTGTTGATAAGATTTAAGGCAAAACTGGTGCTTGTTAATCGCGAAGCCGAAGAGGGGTGTTGTGGATAGGGGATCCGTGCGCAAAGGAGAGGCACTTTCATTTTAAGGATGAACTTTCTCTCAGAGAGAGAAAAAGGCAGGTGCTCGAGCACCCAAACCCCTCTTCTGCACGTGCCTGTTGTTTATAACGAAGTATAATAAAATAACACTGCAAACAAAAAATAAAGCAACTCCGCCTTCACAGTTCAGTCTGCGGCTGCTCATTAACCCTTGATGAGTTCACTACACCGGTGGTTAGAAAGACTCGCACCGCCGCTGTCATAAATCACAAATGATCAGTGTTTTCAATCACAAGTGACTTATTTTAGGTTTTAAATGCCGAAATACACATTAGTAGTAGCAAAACAACCCTTTACAGTTCATGAAATACACCACAGTTGTCTGAAAAGGGAAATAATCATATTAAGCATCATCTGACAACATGCTTCATAGAGTATGAACATTGTGTAGACATTTTGTGCTGTCCGTAACTGTACTTTTGCGCATGCGGGTCAGTTTAGGACCATGATCTGTTCACACTAAAAATTTGATATTTTCCACATTTATAACAACAATGTGAACAGCTATGCAAAAAAAAATCAGATCTGAGAAAAATATCAGATTTGAGCACTAAACCTCGCAGTGTGAACGTAGGCTAATGCAGCAATGCAACATTTATACAATCTTTAAACTGTAAGAATGCATACATGTGATTGAAAGTGACAGTAAAGACATTTATTGTGTTATTTATAATGCAAGTACACTATAAAACCCAAAAAGTTAAGGTAACTCAAAACCATTTGAGGAAACCGATTGCAACAAACCATTTAAGTTCAAAAACTATTCCTAATGAATAGTGTAAACTTAATCCATTTAAGTAAAAGAAGCAATTTGAGCACATTAAAACCCGATAAATGAAGAGAACTCAAACCAACTGAGTACTGTAAAACTCAAAAAGTTGAGGCAACTCAAACCGATTGAGGAAACTGATTGATACAAACCATTTGAGTTAAAAAAATCTATGAGTACTATGAACTTGCTCCATTTAAGTTGAAGTAATGAGGTATTTAATAAACACATTACCTGCAACACTGAGTTCAAAACTCTTTTCAAATGAGTAGAATTAACTTTCAGTAAATTGAGTTAACTGCACTCATTTCATTTGATAAAGTTGACTGTTGAGTTTTACAGTGTATCCTTAAAACAAGCAAATATCAGATAATATGTTCAATACAAAACCTTTACACTAATTATATTGTACTTTTTCCATCTTTTTCCAGACACCATCCCAGAGGACTTCCAAGAGTTCAGTACACAACATGGCATGGACCCCTTGTAAATAATTCCCATAATGCTATGTTTATACCAGCACACCGTTGCACACAGTCCTATGTGTGTCTATGAAACACATTTGTACACAATGTATGTAGAATTGGGATATGTGTATACACAATGTGTATGCCGTTTTTAAAAAGAAACACTAAACCTGCAATTTTTTTACTTTGGTCAAACATTTTATGCAAATTAGCTAGATTAATCTTATAACATTTAGATGAGATATATGGATATTATTTCCTATTATCAGTCAAGGTACAGATATCAGCTATAACTGCCTAGATTGCAGGTACATTTGCATCAAATTCAGTGTAAACAGGACATTTACACGAATTTATGACATATTCCAAAAATAAGAAAACCTCACATTCATGTTTGGCACCAATAAAAGACTAATTTCATGACATGTGACAATATTTAATGTCAGCCTGTCTGATGACTGTACTTCTATCTGACCAAGATGTATGTGTTCTGTGGCCCCACTCTGTTTCAAAATCTGATGAGCTGACTGACTACAGCCAGATGTTTTATAGTGGTATAGCATATGATGCCTTAAAAATGCTGTTGGCAGGCAGATTACTGGAGTTTGGACCAGAATTTGTTTGATGGGGCAATACGTTTGTTCACATTAGAGCAGGGGTGGGCAAACTCGGTCCTGGAGGGCCGGTGTCCTGCACAGTTTAGCTCCAACTCTGATCAAACACACCTGCTTATAGATAATTAGTGATCTTGGAGACACTGATTAGCATGTTCAGGTGTGTTTGATCAGAGTTGAAGCTAAACTATGCAGGACACCGGCCCTCCAGGACCGAGTTTGCCCACCCCTGCATTAGAGGATGTTGCAATATTAGTGCCAGAGTGAGTTAACTGCAAGTGTAAAGTCTCTCTCCTGCTGTTTTTGCTTTTAGCTCATGCAAACCTCAGCAGTTCTTGCCTCCGTTCACATTCCTCTTTATGTAGAAGCTGTTTTATTAGAGAGTTTGAAGGGGGGGGGGGTGCTTTTAAATGTTCTATCAAGAACATTTACTGTTCAGAACATTTTAAAGCACAATATCATCACCAGATGGCAGTGTGGATCTAACATTCACTGACTATTGCTGTGAGCTATTATTAGAACAGTCCGTTCCCTTTACTGTCTGCCTTACCTCATGTCTCGCTTTCTGTTCTGAATATTAATGCGTTTCAGACAATCACTCGGTCTGTCGACAAATTGAGGTTGAATTCATTAACAAAGCAGTTGATTATGAAAAGCATTATACAACCAAATGAATCTGACTTGAGAAATGATCTGAAGTGTGCTGTCAAATGCCACTTTACTCATTATGAATCACCCCCGTAACCTTTACTGGGAGGCTGAGAGAGAAAGAATGAGTGCAGAAGGCGAAGGTGGTGTAGGAAGAACCGTACCTGTGAATATCACTCCCCTGCAACACATAGTTTATCCTACAACACTTACTGTACACATAAGGCAAAATGAGGAAAAGGTTAGGCAGAGACTGTGTAGGATGGTAAACATTTTCTAGAATCGTATGCGATTTTTTACTATTACACTAGTAAAATGGTGCTGTATGATGATGGTATTATTACAGTATCAAAGAATACTGTCGGGTTTCCATAACAGTGAGCAATCTTAAAAACATAACATCAACTTTAACTAGTTAGTAGTGCATTCATACATATGGTATGGGGGTTTTGTTGTGTGAGTGTACTATTATATATTTGTACTCATCAATAATAAAATGAGTACAACTCCCTTCTGCTTACAACAAATAAGAGTCATGGCAAATCTATGAAGAGTTCAGATGCAAAAACCTCTAAGTGCCATCTGAAATTTCCATCGAAAATGAGCATTTTTATCAGCCTTCTTTGTTTATGTTGAGATATTTCACTTCAAAGACCAGGAAAAGGACTTATTCTTTGCTATAAAAGTGATATTACTGAACATACACACAGGAGCCTGATAAAAATGCTCATTTTAGAGAAACATTTCAGATGGCATTAAGAGGTTTTTGCATCTGAACTCTTCATATCTGTGGTTATAGGCTCTTTGAACTGAGTAAGATTGGAACCACTCAAAAGAAACACATTGACAAGAGCCTAAACATATTTTAAACGATAAAATATTCATCAAATAAAATACTAGAAGCTAATATTGGCAAAATGCTCAGCTAATATGGGTCATTGAGAAGTGATATCTGTTAAAAATCACAATTATCTCACCAGACACCCCTCAGTTACTCGAACCATGTTTGACAGATGGGCTCTAATTTTGACAGGAACTAATTTAGGACGCATTTAGCCGACGCTAATAAGTCATACTTACAGTAGGCTACGCGCGCATAACAGACCTCGACACAATAAGGGCGCGAAAATTACGCGGCACAGTTGGGCACCCGCTGGTCACGAGCCAAGAGTTATTATTAAAAGCAGGAGATCACGACTTCTGAAGAGCCCCTGCTGAGCTTTACACCGCAGAAGCACAATGTACCCTGAATGTCCTCGACACTGCGCTAGCATAATGTTCCCTCATTTTCCTCACAAACACGACCCGATCTCGCATTCATCTCTCCTGACACGACGGAAATGTCCGGCTGGTCGATACTAACAGATTTCGAGGTGTCATTCACACTACTCGCCTAGGTTTTCCTGCGCTAGCTCTATTTTTCCAAAATGGACGAAATCTGGCTTAGAGACTCTCTCTGACGTTTCTGACAGGAGCATATACACCAAATTTGTCCAATATTCCGGTAGCAGCGGGAATCCTGAAGCATCTTCCACTCGTGATTGGCTGGAAGCGTCACGTCTGAGGAAATATGGCCATTTATGTACTTAGGAATGCGCGCCAATTCACCTGCACGTACGTTGCGTAATGCGACATTCCCCAAGGCTCCGCTTTAATGCAATTGCGGCCGGTTAACGCCGAAGACTGCGAACACGCGTTCGTGGATGCGCAAAGAACTTTTATTCTCGCGGAGACGGGAACATTGTCAACTGTCACCGTGACAAGCATTGATAACTATTGGTACACAAGTAACCAGACTTGACAGTCTCATCTTAATCGCCTATAATTGCATGTGTGGGTGAAGCGGCTGCAGTTTCCCATCAGCTTTAATTGCACTTTGACACAATAAAAGGACATTGAATTAGTGTGTATATTCTATTAAGACTTCATTGCTTGTTCAAAGCATCACACATGATTTGACATTCAATAATAACACTGACATTCAAGCACAGATTGTCCAACAGGTGGGCAGTTCAGGGGTCTGTAGCAGTGTATAAGAAAACACATGCACCATAGACGATTTCTAATTTTGCAAGTAATAATTACTGCCTATTTAGGGCTGGTGTATAAATAAAACAGCGTACAGAATGTACTGACTGAACACAAAGCCTATCTGGAATTAGTTTATAGACATTTAAATACACATAAAATTATATATTGTGGAATACAACACAATTTAGACAAATCTGTGCACGACACACGCATGCAACTTTAAAAGAGTAGAATATAGAAACAATTAATCTGACTGAAAAAAAATGTTATATAAAAATGACCAATTTACTATCATTTAACCAATTATAATATAAATCAAAGTAATATGTTGCATTTTACTCATATACATTGCACAGGTAAGCAGAAAATGTAGAGATGACCGAATTTAGATAGACATAAATGAATATGTTGTGGAATACAACACAATTTAGACAGAAATCTGTGCACGATATAGCCTAATATACACATATAACTTTAAAAGAGTAGAATATAGAAACAATTAAACCCTGATTTAATTTTTTTTATATATATATAATGACCAATTTACAATCATTTAATAATATATTGCATTTTACTCATATACATTGCACAGGTAAGCAGAAAATGTAGAGATGACCTAATTTAGATCGACATAAATGAATATATTGCGGAATACAACACAATTTAGACAGAAATCTGTGCACGATATAGCCTAATATATAAATACATAGCCTAATATATATATATAGCCTAATATATATATATATATATATATACACATAGCCTAATATATATATATATATATATATATATATATATATATATATATATATATATATATATATATATATATATATATATATATACACACATAGCCTAATATATATATATATAGCCTAATATATATATATATACACACATAGCCTAATATATATATATATATATATCTTTGGAAAATAGATACAATTAAACTCTGATTGAATAAAAAAGTTATATAAATGGCCAATTTACCATAATTTAAGCAATTATAATATAAATCAAGCGATTTAGCACACTAAATCATAAACCCAAAAATAATATATTGCATTTCACTCATATACATTATATTCTCTGCTTACCTGTGCAGAGATGAGCGAATTCAGTTAAATTTTGGTCGTGCACGACTCTGCTGAAGCGGCTTATTTACATATTTATTTACTATCGTTTGTATGTGCATGCTTTTTTCGGTGTTCGTTTACTACCATCATTCACAACTTTCAATCCAAAAAAGCCAAGAGACGAGCCAAGAGAACAAGCTGTAACAGCAGACCAATTTAGGATAGGAGGATGGATGAAGAGAAAGGGAGGGAGGGATGAGACTCATTGTGAATTCCGGAAACGCTCCTCCACATGGAGAGGTAGGCTGCCACATCCGCGTGATGCTCATCTCAGCCCGCAGCGGCGGCGAGCGTGGATTGGCGGGCACGCGGTATTCCCTCTACGTGTCCGCGGAAAATGGGCGTGGCCGGGGAAGCTCGGTCACGCAGCGTGGGCGCTGTGTGTAGAGCGCGGGTATAAAAGCTCGAGCAGAGCGGCGGGAGATGCAGCAGACAGCAGCTCAAGCATCACCGGCTCTCAGCTCTCAAACACACATATACCGGCAACAGAAGCAGCATCAGCACCATGGTTCTCATCTGGACTCAGTTCGGCGTCAAACACAAGAATGTCAAGTGCAAAGTGCGAGTGATCCACGGAGAGGAGGGATCATATACCTCAGAGGTGAGATGCAGCACATGACATTTAAATAATATGCTACATTTATAGATGCATGATATACCACACTACATTATTTAGTGTGGAATATACATGCAACAATATTTGTGCATAAAATATATAGAGGTATATGTAATCCATATGCATGCATATATGCACAAATATTGTTACTTATGAAGCATTCAGATGCAAAAATCTCAGATATGTGGAATTTTTTTCTCAGCTTCATATGTTTAAGTTCAATTATTTAACTTTAAATGGAATTAAATGACACTATTCTTTGTCATAAAAGTGAAAATACTGAAAATATACACACAAGCCTGAAAAAATGCTAATTTTAGAAGAAAATTTAAGATGCATCTAAACTCTTCATGTGTACAATGTAAATTTATATATATATAAATATTGTCTACAATATAATATACATGCAAAGATTGTGAGTATATTATTTAACGAAGAATATAGAGGAAAACTTTTACATATATACATATATTGATTTATTTATTGGAGAATATAAGGGATATTATTTTTATACCCCTATACTGTATTCTTCACTATATAAAATACTCAAAGTTTGTATACAGTGGGGAATATGTAGTTTTTATCTAATTTATCTACATGAAATGTATCCAAATAAGTTTTAATGTGTATTATACATTACTCAATGCCATATTATAAAATATATACGCTCTTAACTTTCGTGAAGTAGAGAATATATGATACGATATGATTACAAAATAATATTTTAAATGTTTTGTATAGTGATTTTACAGCAATAATAAAGTCATTTAAATAAAAATCTGCCCATGAATAAAGAGTTGGTGTCTAAATGTAAAAAATTGGTCATTGAAAGACTCTTACTATCACAGGGATCCCCCTTTATTATCGATGCTATTCGCATCTCTGCCAGCTAAATGGAACTTCATCATTTTTGGGGGGGGATCACCCTGTGTAGGTGAACTGAGAAGAACTATTAATGAGCACACACTAAACTCCTGCCATCTGTCTGTCTGTGTGTACACAGGAGGTGCGCGAGGAACCTGAGGTGTCTAGCCCTCCACCCTCACCAGAGTGTGTGGATTACTACTCAGTGCTCGGCGTTTCAAACGACTCCAACGAGGAGGAGATTAGAAAGGCGTACAAGCGTCTGGCGCTCCGTTACCACCCAGACAAGAACTCAGACGCAGACGCCGAGGACAAGTTCAAACAGATCGCTCAAGCCTATGACGTCTTGACAGACCCTGAGAAACGTAACATCTATGATCAACAAGGTGAGACACTGAACGTTAAACGATGTTAAAATGCATTTAGATAAAGGTACGTCAAAATAAGAGTCCCGAAATTACAAGCGAGCACTGAGTTCAGTGGGTTCACACAACCCCTTTTGAGCTGATTCGCAGTGCTGCAGAGCTTGTGCAGAATTCATCAATAATTCATCCATACTTTAACCACAGGATGAACCCGTTTTTTTCTTGTCTAAAGGCAAGCTTTAATGACATGCACCTAATTAAAATCTCTTCATCTTCCTTCAGGGTTGACCAAAGGGGGTGTGGCTCCAACATGCAACAAAACAGACCCCTCCCACAACTCAAAAGCCGACGCCCACTCCTGGCACATGTTCTTCAACTTTGACTTAGACTCCGATGATGACCTGTTCAACCCATTCACGAGGAACCCCCTGCCCCACCTCAGCCGCCACCACGGCAACAAAGGCGGGCTCAAGCCAGCGGGCGTGGCCGAAGTCCACGATCTCTCAGTATCATTGGAGGACATTCTGATGGGCGTGACCAAGCGTGTAAAACTGACACGCCTGCGTCAGACAGACAAACACACGTTGAAGCCTGAAGAGCGCGTGTTCGATGTGGAGGTGAAGAAAGGATGGAAGGAGGGCACCAGGATCACCTTCCCCAATGAGGGTCATCAGATGCTCGGCCACGCCCCGAACGATCTAGCCTTCGTTATCAAGGAGAAGAAACACGCCCATTTCAGACGAGACGGCTCGCATATCGTGTACACCTGCACCATCACTCTGCGAGAGGTGAGATGAGTATGTGTGTGTATATAAATGTGTGTGTGTGTGTGTGTGGTGGTACGAAATGTTCCCTCGCAGTCACTGGTACTCAATAAGCCTCTGCAGAGAGCTGCATCTAAATTTAGCATCACTCCCCCGCAGCCTGAGCGCACACACTCACACACTCCCCCTCCCAACTTGCACACACATCGCCTCCTCAGCTCTCAGCATCGTCTCACACACATTCTGTCATTTGCTCCTCTCTAGCAGTGCATCTTATTTTGCCTTTACGCCCTCTTGCATCTATTTTCCAAAGAAACTATGAATAGAATCATATCAAGCAGGGTGGCAGCTGCTATATGGATGAATAATATTATTATTATATTAAATTAGCACTTTAGATTTACATAAAAAGCAAAGGAAATCCTTATTTCAGATTTTAGTAATCACACTTTTAGCTAACACTTATTAGCTAGTATTCTTAAAGGGATAGTTCACTCAAAAATTAAATATACCTAATCATTTAATCTACCCTTGTGTCATTTTAAACCTATGTATGATTATTATTATTAAATTAGCACTTCATATCTACATAAAAAAAACATGTAAATCCTTATTTCAGATTTCAGTAATCACACTTTTAGCTAACACTTATTAGCTAGTATTCTTAAAGGGATAGTTCACCCAAAAATGAAAATTACCTCTTTCATTCTCCCTTGTGTCACTTTAAACCTATGCATGATTATTATTCTTCAATTAGCACTTCATATCTACATTAGAAAGCAATGGAAACCCTTATTTCAGATTTTAGCAATCACATTTTTAGCTAACACATATTAGCTAGTATTCTTAAAGGGATAGTTCACCCAAAAATTAAATATACCTCATCATTTATTCTACCCTTGTGTCAATTTAAACCTTTGCATGATTATTATTATTAAATTAGCACTTCATATTTACATAAAAAGCCATGTAAATCCTTATTTCACATTTTAATAATCACACTTTTAGCTAACACTTATTAGCTAGTATTCTTAAAGGGATAGTTCACCCAAAAATCAACATTACCTCATTATTTATACTCCCTTTATGAGTATCTTTCTTGTGTTGAACACAATAGAAGATATCTTGAAGTATGCTGTTTGTCTTCAATAGTAGGAAAATGATCGGAAGCTGATCAGCATTTTTCTAAATATCTTCTTTTGTGTTCAACAGAAACTCAAATAGGTTTTAATTAACATTTTCATTTATGTAATGTATCCCTTTAATGCCATCTTAAATTATTGGCTGACACATTTTTTAAATTAATCAGACCATTTGAGCATTTTGAGATGCATAATGACACTTATATATGCAAAACCCTTAATTTACACATTTTATATAAAAAATGTATTCATTTTTTAAGCCAGCATTTCTTAACTCGACAGGAGGACACTAATTATTTAATGCTAATCATTAAATAAATACATTATTGGCTAATTAATTACCTATATATCAGATCTGTCATCATCATCTGTTAAAAAAAACAACATCCATCTCATTTCCATTCTTACTTTGCACACCAAACCTCTCTCGCCCACTCACTCTCTCTCATTTTCCACATCCACTTCATCATTCTCTTCCCACACACACACACCCTCTCGTCCCCCGCAGACTGAAGCATCATTGAGAAATGAGAGCGATTAGCGGCTCTTTTCTGCCGTTGCATAACAGTAATGTTCACTCCGTCTGGCCTACATTCGCCCGCCTTCACACTTACATAAAGGCTTCATATATAGACAAGTGGATTAGAAGTCATAACATATGCCGGAGGAGCATTATATAGCTGTTCTCCTGCCAAAACACTGCAGCGTATGATATAACAGATCGATACGGAGCGTTCAGAACTCAAAGATGATCCTGACACACAATGCTAACCGGCTTCCTTTCTTTGTGTTTTCTCCAGGCTCTATGTGGGTGCACGGTTAACGTCCCTACGCTTGACGGACAGATGAAGCCCCTCCCATGCAGTGATGTCATCAAGCCCAGCTCAGTGAGGCGGCTTATAGGGGAGGGGCTTCCCAGAGCGAAGAACCCCGCCCAGCGTGGTGACCTGCTCGTTGAATTTCAAGTGGTTTTCCCTGATCGTATTCCCCCGAGCAGCAAGGAGATCATCAAACACAGCTTGGGACAGTGTTAAGTGATGAAAACACACTAAATTCAGTGATGACTTTAACGTCAGCTGTTTGTCTCTGTGAGGCACACACACTCAAGTGAGAGATGGGATGCTCACGCTAAGAAATTACACATTGGGTATGTTATACCTGCGTTAAGTGTGATTTGACAGAGATGAAGTGAACGAGGCGCACGCATTGAACACTTACACACACATCTGTGCTCTGATGAAGTGCAGAGGTGCTATTCTGAAGTGTTAGCATACTTCTTTAACCATGACGATCTTGTACTCGCGTACAGAACTGTCAGTGATTTAGTCTCTATGAGAGATCCCTGTGTCATGTTCCAATGAATTATTTGTACAAAGTTATACAGAGAAAATGTGACTTTATGATATGATGCCTGGCATGTATGATACACGCATGTTTTGTAAGCAGAAATAAAGTTTTGTTATTGAAATTACTGCCATTTGGTGTTGTGGTCTTTAATAAGATAGAAGATGAAAAATGCATCATCGTGAACGCATTAAATCAAGTTCAAGAGGGATAAAAGTGGCTGTTTTTTTCATGTCGTGATCAATTTTGAGATCTCAGTACAAAGGGAAGTTTTATAAACTAGTTTCGAGAGGAACACGTGATATGATCAACTTCAGCTGATCCTCATCACTAATCATTAGCTAGCCTATCGGAGCACTCCAAAACTACTATATATATTCTAGCTAAACTTCATTCCCTATCTCTGTTTTCGGACCCCCCCCCCCCCAACCCCCCCTATCCTTACATTATCCCTCCTCCTCTTTGATCGGGCAACACGTTGGCTCAGTGATTAGCACTGTTGCCTCGCAGCAAGAGGGCCACAGGTTCAAGGCCAATTTGAACCAGTTGGCACTCCCTGCGCGGAGTTTGCATGTTCTCCCTGTGTTTGCGTGGGTTTTCTCCGGGTCCTCCGGTTTCCTCCCACAGTTCAAAAACATGTATATAAGTGAATCAGAATACAGTCACAAGCACCCAGCGTATACATGCCTAACCAACCAGCCAGAAGCGGGGGGGACATTCGAGAAACACCTGATCTCGTGTCCCTCCTAATGTTCATTAACCAGGCGGGAACCTTGGGCTCATCTATCTCCGAGCTCAGGGTTCTCTCCCGGGACAGCATGCCAAACCTGCTATTATAGTTGAGCATCATCTAAGTGTGAACTCTTGAAAACTACTTTAAGTAGGTAAATACATATTTAAGTATGAAGCAATATGAAGTAAGGTTCAATACATATTTATCAAGGTTTGTATTTTATTTAGACCTGAGTTAGACCTTCTGATCTAGCAAGTTTACATGCAGAAGTGTTTGATTTAATACAATACTTCATAATCACAAGTAAAATATATTAAAAACTAACTATAACTGTTGATTAATCAAAGTATATATCCTTATATAAGTGATTTTATATGTTTTATATAATTTTGTGAGGTCAGAAAATGAATCGTAATTAATCACATCCAAAATAAAAGCTTGTGTTTACATAAGTTTCATATGTCTAATGTGCATAATTATTTCATTTATTTTATTTTACATTGATGAGTAATTACAATCTACATAATTATATTTATTTTATTTGTGTACCTGCATTTATTTTTCTGGAAATTGTCAGAAATTTCCGATTAAATGAAAGACAATAGTAACTTTTACCCTTATATGTCCACAAAATCAAGAATTTGAAGCATAGCTTTATCCAAAGTCTATATATTTTTGGAAAATTCTGGTAATTTATGCAAATGAGTTGGTATATAATTATATTAGTGCTGTCAATGGATTAATCTCATCCAAAATAAAAGTTTGTATTTGCATACATTGTGGTCACAAAGGGATGGACATGGTCAGCCATAATACTCAGGTAGGCTGTGGCGTTGACACGATGCTCAACTGGTACTAATGGGCCCAAAGTGTACCAAGAAAATATCCCCCACCCCATTAAACCACCATCACCAGCCTGAACTGTTCATACAAGGCAGGATGGATCCATGCTTTCATGTTGTTGATGCCAAATTCTGACCCTACCATCCGAATGTCGCAGCAGAAATGGAGACTCATCAGACCAGGCAACATTTCTCCAATCTTCTATTGTCCAGGTTTGCTGAGCCTGTGTGAATTGTAGCCTCAGTTTCCTGTTCTTAGCTGACAGGAGTGGCACCCGGTGTGGTCTTCTGCTGCTGTAACCCATCCGCCTCAAGGTTGGACGTGTTGTTGTGTGTTCAGAGACGCTCTTCTGCAGACCTCGATTGTTGACGCCAAATGTCGCAGCAGAAATCGAGATCTTCTATTGTCTAATTTTGGTGAGCCTGTGTGAATTGTAGTCTCAGTTTCTGGTTTTTCGCTGACAGGAGTGGCACCTCATGTGTTCTTCTGCTTCTGTAGCCCATCCGCCTCAAGGTTGGACGTGTTGTGTGTTCAGAGATGCTCTCCTGCAGACGTCGGTTGTAATGAGTGGTTATTTGAGTTACTGTTGCCTTTCTATCAGCTGGAACCAGTCTGGCCATTCTCCTCTGACCTCTGGCATCAGCAAGGCATTTGACCCACAGAACTGCCACTCACTGGATATTTCCTCTTTTTTCAGACCATTCTCTGTAAACCCTAGAGATGGCTGTGCATGAAAATCCCAGTAGATCAGCAGTTTCTGAAATACTCAGACCAGTCCGTCTGGCACCAACAACCATGCCACGTTCAAAGTAACTTAAATCACCTTTCTTCACCATTCTGATGCCCGGTGTGAACTGCAGCAGATCGTCTTGACCATGTCTACCATTTGTAGAAGATACATTTATTTCTTTAATATAAATAAATATTTGTATTTATATATATTTATGCACAGTACTCATATGTAAATTATGCAAATACAAGTTTTGGATGCTATTAATCTTTTGACTGCAGTAATTATATAAAACATATAAATATATAAAATCACTTAAATAAGCATATATAAAACACAAAACTGTCTTAATATACTTTGATTAAATCAACAGTCACTTCCAAAGTGATAAAAGATTGATCCTTCAGTTTTCTGCTCTATGGATTTGAATATTAACTAGATATTAAAGTTTGAGGACAAACTTTATGGTGGCTTGAAAAGCCGAGTCTGAATTAGCATTTTTTTTAGCATGAATTAGCAAGTAACTAGCATGATTCTAACATAAATTAGCATGTAACTAGCATGATTCTAGCATGAATTAGCATGTTACTAGCATGTTTCTAGCATGAATTAGCATGATTCTAGCATGAATTAGCATGTTACTAGCATGTTTCTAGCATGAGTTAGCATGTTTCTAGCATGAGTTAGCATGTTACTAGCATGTTTCTAGCATGAATTAGCATGTTACTAGCATGATTCTAGCATGAATTAGCATGTTACTAGCATGTTTCTAGCATGAATTAGCATGTTACTAGCATGTTTCTAGCATGATTTAGCATGTTATTAGCATGATTCTAGCATAAATTAGCATGTTTCTAGCATGAATTAGCATGTTATTAGCATGATTCTAGCATGAATTAGCATGTTACTAGCATGATTCTAGCATGAATTAGCATGTTACTAGCATGTTTCTAGCATGAATTAGCATGTAACTAGCATGATTCTAGCATGAATTAGCATGTTACTAGCATGATTCTAGCATGAATTAGCATGTTATTAGCATGATTCTAGCATGAATTAGCATGTTACTAGCATGATTCTAGCATGAATTAGCATGTTACTAGCATGATTCTAGCATGGATTAGCATGTAACTAGCATGATTCTAGCATGGATTAGCATGTAACTAGCATGATTCTAGCATGAATGAGCATGTTACTAGCATGTTTCTAGCATGAATTAGCATGTTATTAGCATGATTCTAGCATGAATTAGCATGTTTCTAGCATGAATTAGCATGTTACTAGCATGATTCTAGCATGAATTAGCATGTTACTAGCATGATTCTAGCATGAATTAGCATGTTACTAGCATGTTTCTAGCATGAATTAGCATGTTATTAGCATGATTCTAGCATGAATTGGCATGATTCTAGCATGAATTAGCATGTTACTAGCATGATTCTAGCATGAATTAGCATGTTACTAGCATGTTTCTAGCATGAATTAGCATGTTACTAGCATGATTCTAGCATGAATTAACATTTTACTAGCATGATTCTAGCATGAATTAGCATGTTACTAGCATGATTCTAGCATGGATTAGCATGTTACTAGCATGTTTCTAGCATGAATTAGCATGTTACTAGCATGTTACTAGCATGATTCTAGCATGAATTAGCATGTTACTAGCATGTTTCTAGCATGAATTAGCATGTTACTAGCATGATTCTAGCATGAATTAGCATGTTACTAGCATGATTCTAGCATGAATTAGCATGTTATTAGCATGATTCTAGCATGAATTAGCATGTTACTAGCATGATTCTAGCATGTTACTAGCATGTTTCTAGCATGGATTAGCATGTTACTAGCATGTTTCTAGCATGAATTAGCATGTTGTTAGCATGATTCTAGCATGAATTAGCATGTTTCTAGCATGAATTAGCATGTAACTAGCATGATTCTAGCATTAATTAGCATGTTACTAGCATGATTCTAGCATGAATCAGCTTGTTTCTAGCATGAATTAGCATGTTGTTAGCATGATTCTAGCATGAATTAGCATGTTACTAGCATGACTAGCATGTCACTATCGTGTTGCTAGCACCTTTCTAGCAAGATTAGCATGTCAGTAGGATGTTAAAACTGTTAGCGTGTGTTAGAATAGCTAGTCACAGTCTCTGGGACAGTTGCTAGGGTGCTGAAATTGGTTGCTAGGGAGTGGCTAGTAAGTTTAAAGGTAATCAGTGATTGGCTGCTGGCTAGACTGAGTTGAATGAGGCCAGACTCTAGTCTGTAGGACAGTCTGATGCAGAGTTATGAGCTCACAAAGGTTGATCCAATGTTAAGTAAATGGGAGTCTTTTACAATGGAAGTCTATGGGACAGTTGCTAGGGTGCTGTAAGTGGTTGCTAGGGAGTGGCTAGTAAGTTAAAAAGTCATCAGTTATTGGCTGCTGGCTAGACTGAGTTAAATGAGTCCAGTTAGAAGTCTGTAGAACAGTCTGATGCAGAGTTATGAGCTCACAAAGTTTGACCCAATGTTAAGTCAATGGGACTTTTGGGATTTTTCTGGGTCGTTTTTCGGAAAACCCAAGGTCGGATCAGTTAGAAAAGATATAGCAACTCGAGTCAGACCAGTTCGAAGGTTTGACGAAAGTTTGAAGTATGTAGCTTGAAAGGCCTAGAAGGAGATACACTTAGAAATTAGTCTCAGAAGAAGAAGAAGAAGAAGAATAATAACTAGATATTAAAGTTTGAGGACAAACTTTATGGTGGCTTGAAAAGCCGAGTCTGAATTAGCATGTTACTAGCATGAATTAGCAAGTAACTAGCATGATTCTAACATAAATTAGCATGTAACTAGCATGATTCTAGCATGAATTAGCATGTTACTAGCATGTTTCTAGCATGAATTAGCATGATTCTAGCATGAATTAGCATGTTACTAGCATGTTTCTAGCATGAGTTAGCATGTTACTAGCATGTTTCTAGCATGAATTAGCATGTTACTAGCATGATTCTAGCATGAATTAGCATGTTACTAGCATGTTTCTAGCATGAATTAGCATGTTATTAGCATGATTCTAGCATGAATTAGCATGTTACTAGCATGATTCTAGCATGAATTAGCATGTTACTAGCATGTTTCTAGCATGAATTAGCATGATTCTAGCATGAATTAGCATGGTACTAGCATGATTCTAGCATGAATTAGCATGTTATTAGCATGATTCTAGCATGAATTAGCATGTTACTAGCATGATTCTAGCATGAATTAACATGTTACTAGCATGATTCTAGCATGAATTAGCATGTTATTAGCATGATTCTAGCATGAATTAGCATGTTATTAGCATGATTCTAGCATGAATTAGCATGTTACTAGCATGATTCTAGCATGAATTAGCATGTTACTAGCATGATTCTAGCATGAATTAGCATGTTACTAGCATGATTCTAGCATGAATTAGCATGTTACTAGCATGTTTCTAGCATGAATTAGCATGATTCTAGCATGAATTAGCATGGTACTAGCATGATTCTAGCATGAATTAGCATGTTATTAGCATGATTCTAGCATGAATTAACATGTTACTAGCATGATTCTAGCATGAATTAGCATGTTATTAGCATGATTCTAGCATGAATTAGCATGTTATTAGCATGATTCTAGCATGAATTAGCATGTTACTAGCATGATTCTAGCATGAATTAGCATGTTACTAGCATGATTCTAGCATGAATTAGCATGTTACTAGCATAATTTTAGCATGAATTAGCATGTTACTAGCATGATTCTAGCATGGATTAGCATGTAACTAGCATGATTCTAGCATGAATTAGCATGTTACTAGAATGTTTCTAGCATGAATTAGCATGTTATTAGCATGATTCTAGCATGAATTAGCATGTTACTAGCATTATTCTAGCATGAATTAGCATGTTACTAGCATGATTCTAGCATGAATTAACATGTTACTAGCATGATTCTAGCATGAATTAGCATGTTATTAGCATGGTTCTAGCATGAATTAGCATGTTATTAGCATGATTCTAGCATGAATTAGCATGTTACTAGCATGATTCTAGCATGGATTAGCATGTAACTAGCATGATTCTAGCATGAATTAGCATGTTACTAGCATGTTTCTAGCATGAATTAGCATGTTACTAGCATGATTCTAGCATGAATTAGCATGTTACTAGCATGTTTCTAGCATGAATTAGCATGTTACTAGCATGATTCTAGCATGAATTAGCATGTTACTAGCATGATTCTAGCATGAATTAGCATGTTACTAGCATGTTTCTAGCATAAATTAGCATGTAACTAGCATGATTCTAGCATGAATTAGCATGTTACTAGCATGTTTCTAGCATGAATTAGCATGATTCTAGCATGAATTAGCATGTTACTAGCATGTTTCTAGCATGAGTTAGCATGTTACTAGCATGTTTCTAGCATGAATTAGCATGTTACTAGCATGATTCTAGCATGAATTAGCATGTTACTAGCATGTTTCTAGCATGAATTAGCATGTTATTAGCATGATTCTAGCATGAATTAGCATGTTACTAGCATGATTCCAGCATGAATTAGCATGTTACTAGCATGTTTCTAGCATGAATTAGCATGATTCTAGCATGAATTAGCATGTTACTAGCATGATTCTAGCATGAATTAGCATGTTATTAGCATGATTCTAGCATGAATTAGCATGTTATTAGCATGATTCTAGCATGAATTAGCATGTTATTAGCATGATTCTAGCATGAATTAGCATGTTACTAGCATGATTCTAGCATGAATTAGCATGTTACTAGCATGATTTTAGCATGAATTAGCATGTTACTAGCATGATTCTAGCATGGATTAGCATGTAACTAGCATGATTCTAGCATGAATTAGCATGTTACTAGCATGTTTCTAGCATGAATTAGCATGTTATTAGCATGATTCTAGCATGAATTAGCATGTTACTAGCATTATTCTAGCATGAATTAGCATGTTACTAGCATGATTCTAGCATGAATTAGCATGTTACTAGCATGATTCTAGCATGGATTAGCATGTTACTACCATGATTCTAGCATGAATTAGCATGTTACTAGCATGATTCTAGCATGGATTAGCATGTTACTAGCATGATTCTAGCATGAATTAGCATGTTACTAGCATGTTTCTAGCATGAATTAGCATGTATCTAGCATGATTCTAGCATTAATTAGCATGTAACTAAAATGTTACTAGCATGATTCTAGCATGAATCAGCTTGTTTCTAGCATGAATTAGCATGTTGTTAGCATGATTCTAGCATGAATTAGCATGTTACTAGCATGACTAGCATGTCACTATCGTGTTGCTAGCACCTTTCTAGCAAGATTAGCATGTCAGTAGGAAGTTTAAACTGTTAGCATGTGTTAGAAAAGCTAGTCACAGTCTCTGGGACAGTTGCTAGGGTGCTGAAATTGGTTGCTAGGGAGTGGCTAGTAAGTTTAAAGGTAATCAGTGATTGGCTGCTGGCTAGACTGAGTTGAATGAGGCCAGACTCTAGTCTGTAGGACAGTCTGATGCAGAGTTATGAGCTCACAAAGGTTGATCCAATGTTAAGTAAATGGGAGTCTTTTACAATGGAAGTCTATGGGACAGTTGCTAGGGTGCTGTAAGTGGTTGCTAGGGAGTGGCTAGTAAGTTAAAAAGTCATCAGTTATTGGCTGCTGGCTAGACTGAGTTAAATGAGTCCAGTTAGAAGTCTGTAGGACAGTCTGATGCAGAGTTATGAGCTCACAAAGTTTGACCCAATGTTAAGTCAATGGGACTTTTGGGATTTTTCTGGGTCGTTTTTCGGAAAACCCAAGGTCGGATCAGTTAGAAAAGATATAGCAACCCGAGTCAGACCAGTTCGAAGGTTTGACGAAAGTTTGAAGTATGTAGCTTGAAAGGCCTAGGAGGAGATACACTTAGAAATTAGTCTCAGAAGAATAAGAAGAAGAAGAAGAATAATAATAAGTTTAAGATAGATAACAATATGCTGGCTTTTCAAGCCACCATAATAAACACAAAAGCTATACGAGGCAGTGGCATGGCTGATTAAAGTCGGCAGCTACCATAAAGCTTCAGCCTTTTAATATTTAATCAGCATGCTTTTAACAGTTTCAAAGCCTTCGGTATATTCCCCCACTCCTTTCTGAAGATAAAAATAGTAACTTTACTTGTATAGCACAAAGCGCTCCAGAGGAAAAACTAATCAAAAACACATCCAAGAGTTTTCTTTTTAAAGTCAGTTGGAAATGCCCCTGTGCACGATGTGAAGACTATAAAAGAAAAATCCTGGCCAAACTTAAAGCCTTAGTGAACACTTGTGGATGCATTATAAAAAGCAAACCAAGCTCCATTACACAACACTGCCTGACCTCAGTGATCCTCTTGTGTCTGAACAACGGCAAATCCCTGCATCTGTGTTTTCAGCGTCCATTGAAAAATCTTCTTCTCTGAAATTTGCAAACAGCAAAGAGAAAACAAACTCCATATTAATGCTTGTGGTTTTGATTGCGTGATGCAAATTAATTCTAGAGCACTGAATCCATCCAAGAGGTACATGATGAATAATAAAAGTCTTCTAAAAATATTTCAGTGGCTCAGTGGTTAACACTGTCGCCTCACAGCAAGAAGGTTGCTGCTTCGAGTCCTGGCTGGGCATTTCTGTGTGGAGTTTGCATGTTCTCCCTGTGTTGGTGTGGGTTTCCTCCAGGTGCTCTGGTTTCCCCCACAGTCCAAACACATGCGCTATAGGTGAATTGAATAAGCTTAATTGGCTGTACTGTATGAGTGTGTGTGGGTGTTTCTCAGTGCTGGATTGCGGCTGGAAGGGCATCCGCTGTGTAAAACATATGCTGGAATAGTTGGCGGTTCATTCCGCTGTGGCAACCCCTGATAATTAAGGGACAAAGGAATGCCAATACCGAAGGAAAATGAATGAATGAGAATTCACTGTCAGACAGATGCCACTTTTAGAGATTCAAGAGTTTGTCACTAGGAGAGACACCTTTGAGCCTTGTCAACCTCTAAAAGTGGCATACTAGTACCAGTTTTTTATATTTTTTTATCACGTTTATTTTCTTATACTTGTATTTAATGTGTTTCTTTTATTCTTGTTAATGTAAAGCACTTTGAATTACCATTGTGTATGAAATGTGCTATATAAATAAACTTGCCTTGCCTTATAGTGGGATTATGTAGTCAGTTTAATTTTTCAGGAAATACTGCACACCTAAAGCCATGACTTTGCATTATTTTTTTATTAATCAACAAAACCATTGACAATTATTTCGCTTCCTCTACAGTTCCCAGACCTAAAGATGAGGTAGATGTTGTATTTCGAGAAATTCACTGGATTTTTGTTCTCAAATTGCAATTTATTTAGAATTAGCTTTTTGTTTTATTTCAATTTTTTGCACTTTTGCTGCTGTTGTATTAGCAAACATTACCAATTTTCGTAGATTTTAAATTACTTTACAATCTAACTTTCTTAAACTTTCTTTTTAATCAACAACAAAAAAAGATTTAACAGCTAAATTGTATTAAATATTTTAACAAAAGGTTAATATGTCGGTTTCAAAAAATTGACAATTGTTTCCTAACCAAAATTAGTTAAAAGGGAAATACATTCATTCATTCATTTTCCTTCAGCTTAGTCCCATATTTATCAAGGGTCGCCACAGCATAATGAACCGCCAACTATTCCAGCATACGTTTTACACAGCGGTTGCTTTTCGAGTCGCAACTCAGTACTGTTAAACACCCATACAGTCCCTTTAGATTTTGGTACCAGTGTAAATTTTAATGTGTAGTAGTGTGATACTAAGCTGTAATATTGCTCTAACCTACCTAATCCCTAACCCCAACCCAAGAACCATTCAATTGCTTTCCCTTTTTTAATTATCTTTTTTATTTATTATTTCAGAATATGTCAGAGATCATACATCGGTGTATATACACATACATACATAAATTTTCTCTTTTTAGCCATATATAATTTTTTATATTTGTGCATGTAAACAGGTAGTATAAACAAGATGACAAATAAATATAAATAAATAAATAAAATTAGAAAAATTCAATCATTTTCCTTCGGCTTGGTCCCTTTATTTATCATAGGTCGCTACAGTGGAATGAACCGCCAACTATTCCAGCATATTTTTTACACAGCGGATGCCCTTCTAGCTGCAACCCAGCACTGGGAAACACCCATACACTCTCTTATTCACACATATACACTACGGGCAATTTAGCTTACTGTTTGGACTGAGGGGCATCATAATTTTAACAAAAAAAAAAAATCACATCAGGTCAATGAGATGTTGCATAATTGATCAATTTTTCACCAAAGTAAAATTTTGTAGATACGTATTTCAAGACATTGATCGGGTTTTTCTAGTCAAACTGCTCATTTGAGTCAAACCCTGAGTCACACTTTATCTGTGCAGCTCCCTGAAAATAACTGCACACCTTAAAATATTCATCAGCCAATAAGAATCAAGCATTCAGCAGTCTCTTCAAAACACTAGAATAAATGCTTTTGGGGTAAATAATGTACAAAGTGTACAAGGAGGATTCTGGTCTAGCAAATGTGCAATTTTCACACCCTTTCTTTCTGAAAGCACGCTGTGTGTTTGAAAGGAATTATTTTGGAAATGTTCCTCTCAAGCACAACAGACTGGGTTTCACAGGGAATGTGCAAATATATGAACCGTCTGAGCGAGAAGAACATTGTCTTGTGTCAGTCACAGCCGCGTTTGAGGCCCATGAGTCATAATCACAGCTTAAAATGACACTTACACTTACTAAGGGTCAAAATGACTGTTTTTAGCAGAGCGATGTCCTACTTACTTCCTTGCGAAACTAAAAAAGCCTATTGTATATCTAAAGTGTAATGTTTGCATTAATTTCCGAAGGGAAAATCCCCCATTATATTGTTTATTATAGCAAATTACTTTCTCCTTACGTAGAAAAATGCTGTTTTCTAATGTAAAAGTATGCAATTTATGACATTTCAGAACACCTACTGCAATTGTGTATTCATGCTTCTTAAGTGGTATATTCTCTGTGGATTTATTACTCATGTGTAAATCGCTTTGGATTAATGTGCCTGCAAAATGAAAGGACGTAATTGTAAGCACTTAAGAAAGCCTCTAAAAGGCCTCAAGACTACAGAAATCAAGGTTTCCTTCACATTTTAAATATTTATGTAACGGCTTCAAAGACAGCATGTACTGTGTTTGTGATTGCATTAATTTACATAAAGCAGAGATGGAAACAGAAGCTTAAAAGCTGGTCTATACTGCCCTCTCTCGGCCACAAGATGGTGAAACCAAAAGAAATATTTTCTGTAAGAATGTGAGGTCTAAAAATCAACCTATGTTACTAGTATGGACTCATATTTTAGCTTTAGCTTGTGATATTTTCAGTTTTTGTTTTTATTTTTGCACATTTAAGATATACAGGTTATCAATCTATCTACCTATCCATCCATCTATTTATCTGAAAGAAATAATGGTAGTGTAAAATTCCTTAATATTTACACTTTAATACACTTTAAATTTATTGTCACCAAATGATATTTCCTCAATAACTATCTGAATTTTCCTATAGATTTTTTTCTATCATTATTTTATCCTGATATACATAGTCAACATTTTAAGTGGATCAGAATCAAAGCTGTCCTAATTAACTTGTGAATAACACCAATTGTGCGAATTATACATTGACAACAACTTTTCGGTAGTCAACTTTTTTCTGTAGTAGTTTGGTAATACATGCTTCAGTGAATCAGATTTATGAACATATTAAAATCTAATTCATTAATTTATCAGTGTCAGTGTTTTGAGGGATATTTAGTGACTATTTTAGAGGTTACTCTAGGTCAAACTATATAACAAATGTGTCTAATTTTAATTTTTTTTTAGGCTACATGCCGATATAAACACCTATTTTACAAGAAACGTGTTTTGTGAATACTTAAGGTGCTCTAGAACTGCCAGATTCAGATTGTTGAATGATTTTTTTCCTAGCATTGATTGGGATGATTATGCATTCACAATGGTACGAACCGTTTTGGAGGGGGGGGGTTAAATGTATATTTATATTACACATTTTTAATTATTGTGGTGGCGCAGTGGGTAGCACGATCGCCACACAGCAAGAAGGTCGCTGGTTCGAGCCCAGGCTGGGACAGTTGGCATTTCTGAGTTTGCACGTTCTCCCAGCGTTGGTGTGGGTTTCCTCTGGGTGCTCTGGTTTCCCCCACAGTCCAAAAACATGCGCTATAGATGAACTGAATAAGCTAAATTGGCCGTAGTGTATGGGTGTTATGCAGTGTTGGGTTGCGGCTGGAGGGGCATCCGCTGAGTAAAACATATGCTGAATAAGTTGGTGATTCATTCCGCTGTGGCAACCCCTTAAAAATAAAAGGACTAAGCCAAAAAGAATAATCAATTTTTAATTACCTATATTGACGTCCTTCAGGGGGATCAAGTGTTAATGGGGGGGAGAGGGGACATTTTTGATCCACTTCAAATGTTGATGTATGTGTGTAGCAAAAAAGCTTTACTTTTTTCAAAAACAGTTGCAAACAGTTAAAAAAAATGATGATTTCTAAATTTTAGGATTTTCTGTTTTTATTCATTTTAAATATAATCTGGGGAAGTAATTAATATACGACATATAGTTTGTTTTTATATAGGCTAAAACAACTTTAGCTTACAGACCCTAAGTGGCTTCTTCCAGTGATAGCTTACGATATTGCCTAAAATAAATACATTTATATTATACAATACATTAATACTTACACTTTAAAACCTTATGTTTCCACCACCACTTGACATTTCCTCATTAATTCTCAGAATTTACAATGTAATTATATTTATTTTTCAGTAAGTCACAACCTTTAGCCAACACAAACTGTGCTTGATTTTACTTCAGCTGAAAATCCTCATAAAAGTAGCAAGACTGTCTGCCTATACTGTTACATGTTGATCTTCATTATAATTTTGAGGGCTTGCCAACAAAATTCAACTTTACACACTGAAGACATCCTGATAAATGATAAAATCAGATCAAAACTATTGTAAACTCACGCAGTGAAAAGCCAGAAATCCCTCCACACTGCTGGCCAAAAATTAATTGATGTAAATGGAGCGCAGCTGTGATTCAACAGTCGATTTTTCTCAGTTTTAGTCATTTTATACTTACTATTTTACATAAACTAACATTATGTATATGTAGCAAAATAAAGATAAAACATTTTAATTACAAAATCAGTACTAGTTGCTGTCGCTTTTAAAACATCAACAACCGTTTTACTCACCAAATATTAGTTACAAATTACGTGTTTATTAATTTTATGTCCTGCTTTTATTAAACGTAAATATAATTTGGGGAATTATTTATAAATGACATATAGATTGTTTTTATATTGGTTTAAACAGATAGCTTACAAACCCCTGAGTGGCTTCTGGCGACATCCAGTGGTAACCCACGATATTAGCTAAGAATAAATACATGTATAGCGTAAAAAATACATTACTATTTACACAATAATAATAATAATATTGTGACCCCTTGGTATATAGCCAATAATTCTCAGAATTCCCAATGTAATTATATTTAAATTTCCAGTCAGAACCTTTAGCCAACACAAACCTCATTTTACCTCAGCTGAAAGTCCTCATAAAAGTAACACGACTGTCTGCATAATAACCTACTTTTACATATTGATCTTCATTACAATTTTCAGGGCTTGCCAACAAAATACACACCGAAGACATCTGGATAAATGAGGTAAGAACCTAAAATCAAAACTGTTGTAAACTCGCGGTGAAAAGCCAGAAATCCCTCCACACTGCTGGCAGAAATTAATTGACGTAAATGGAGCGCAGCTGCGACACAACTGTCGACTTTACTCAGTTTTAGTGATTTTATACTTACTATTTTACATAAACTCACATTAATAACCACAGGTGAAAATAAAGCAGACGTCAAAATCATTGTTTTATCTTTGATTTGTGATGAAATGTCGCAGCTGGGATCGGCTGTGCCCTCATCAAACTTACCTGAGGGCCTCCCGGTGTCCAGTTTGGCGCTGCTGATCCTGGTGCTCATCCCATGCGTGCTGCTGCTCCTGCTGCTAAATTGTTTGTTTGTGGGCTACAAACTGTTCCGGATGACCCGGAGAAAGAGAGACCGATACGGGTCCGAGATGTCGCTCATGCACTCTTCATTTTCCACCCGCCAGAGGACCACCCGGTTCTCTGAAAAGCCTGTGTTTGCTCCGAACAGAAAGACTAATTATGTTTCGGTTTCGGAACCCATGCTGGCGCCACCCATCACTTCATCCCTGACCTCCTCCGCGGAGAGACGGGCCACCGGGCAGCGCGCCGTGTTTCTACGCCCGGACGGGGCCACCTACGCCAGGTCAGAGTCTCTGCGCGTGCCGCACTGGAGAATCAGCGCCCCGGTTCTGGTGCAGTCCAGTGATTCGGACATGGAGCGGGTCAACACTGTACCGCCAAACTCACCTGCACTTCGAGTGACTCCAAATGGGGTAGGACCCTAATATGTCACTAATATGTAAAATTTATTTATATTAATTTCAGTGGTGTAAAGTAACAAATGACAAATACTCAAACTACTGTAGTGGTACTGGAGTATTTTTTCCCAGGAATTGTAATTTACTAAGTAGTTTGAAAAATGTGTACTCTTACTTTCCCTTGAGTACATTTTTAGTGCTGTATCGGTACTTTTACTCCACTATTTTTTTCTTGTTTATGAGGATTAGTAAAATCAGCCCTGTGATTCCTGTCCAATCAAACGCATATAGAAAGTAAATTGCATCATACTGAACAACCTCAAGACCTGGGCACTTTATAAATTCAGCAAACTGTTAACAAACATTAAAAGTGTCTAAGAAGATGTCCAAAATCTTTGCACACAATGACCCAGAGACTGTTTAGATGCATGTCACTGATGAGAAGATGACGAATGTTTACTGAATGATGACTGAAATGGCCTTAAACACCCAGCAGACACAAGACGTCAACATGATGTCAGATTGAAGTTGTACCCCAGTGTGGTAGGGACATTGCATTTTTTTTGGAAATGAAAATCAGGTTGACATCAGACCAACATCAATGTCCAACCTAAAATCAACCAAATATCAACATCTGATAATGTTACCACTATGACATCTATCAGATTATGGTTGCCATACCTGAAGAATAAATGTCATTATTTGACGTCGACATTGGATTTGGGTCACTTTCTAACAAAACCTAAAATCAACCAAATAATAATGTCATTATTTGATGTCAAAATAACATTGTTCTTAGACGCTGGCTAGACATTAAATTTTGGTCACCTGACATCACAACCTAAATCACAACGTCTTATGACGTTGTGTGCCTGTTGGGCACTACAGAATGTTACGTTTACACATATCCACAAATTACATGAGCTTTTTACAGCGTAATACTACTCTTCAGTACTTTTGAAAGGTCTACTTTTTACTGATACTTTGAGTAATATTTACAACAGATACTTTTTCTCTACTTGCACTACATTCTTAGGCAAGTAACGGTACTTGAGTAGGATTTTCAGTACCCTTTCCACAACTGATTAATTTATAATGTTTAATTGGGGAAAAGTTGGTTTTATGTTTGCACATTTGGACTTTCTGCTTAGGCTAATAATACAATTTCAGAAATGTACTCTTTGTAAGCTCTAAATGGAGGGTTAAAAGTAGAAGCACTTAAAAGTAGACCTACTTGAAAGTATTTGACTTTTAGACACAAGGATTCAAGGCCTGGAAAGTACTTTAAAAACAAACATAAGTCCTTGAAAGTGCGTGAATTAAATCTGAAGAATAAAAATAAATATTGTTTATGGTGTTATTTCAATAATTGTAGCTATACTGTTGAGAAAATTTTAATTTAAAAAATCTTACATTTAAATTCATTCATTCATTTTATTTTCGGCGTATTTCCTTTATTAATCTGGGGTCGCCACAGTGGAATGAACCGCTAACTTATCCAGCATATGTTTTACACAGCGGATGCCCTTCCAGCCGAAACCCAACACTGAGGAACACCCATACACACTCTTTTACACTCATACACTACAGCCAATTGCGCTTATTCAATTCACCAACAGCGCATGTGTTTGGACTGTGGGGCAAACCGGAGCACCAACAGGAAACCCACGCCAATACGGGGAGAACACTACGCCACCGTGACGCCCTCCTACGTTTACATATTAAACAATAACTATAATATACATTTGATCAATATTTCAGAAACCTTAAAATATTCTGACATTATTAACGTAATTCAATTCATCTTTATTTCTACAGCGCTTTTACAATGTAGATTGTCAACGCAGCTTAACATAGAAGATTATAGTAAATTGCAATTGAAACAGAGTCAGTCCAGTTTTCAAAGGTAAAGTTCAGTTCAGTGTGGTTTAATTTTCACTGCTGAAAGTCCAAACACTGAAGAGCAAATTCATCAATGTGCAGCTCCACAAGTCCCAAACCAAGCTAGCCAGTGGCGAGGAACAAAACTTCACCAATTGACGAAAGTGAAGGGAAAAATTCCTGAGAGATACCAGACTTAGTTGGGCATGACCATTTCTCTCCTCTGGCCAAACTTCCTGAATAAGTGGGAACCCTGTAAACAGTGAAATCAGCAGCCAATGACTCTCAAAGTACAACATTGTTCACAGTCTATTATATAGAGCTTATGTTGATTAGAAGTCATATTTACATGCGGTTTCAGACCGAATATTCAAAGTAGCATAACAAACAACATGACCGTGTCACAAGTTGTCTCAAAAATGAACCAATGTGCGAATATAAAGCCAACACTGCCTCAAAAAATCCTTCTCCTGATGTGTTTTAAAATATGAATGTGAATATTACTGTAAGATTCCAAAGTTTGTAGTGGTCATGGGCAGTGTTGGGTTTAGTTACACTCCAAAAAAAAAAAGCTGGGTTATTATAACCCATATTTGGGTCAAATATGACAGACCCAACCATTGGGGTAAAGTTCAATTAAAAGGATAGTTCACCCATCATCTACCTGTTTGACTTTCTTCTCTTAAATACTACAGAAGATATTTAAAACACATTTTACTGCACTGTCTGGTTTTTAATGCTTCCAGAAGGCTTTTTTAATTAAACAAACTCCCCTAAGGACATTTTTAACAAAGTGACACCAGGATAAATGTTTACATTTTTGTTATGTTTTAACACTAAAATTTGTATTTCATTTATGTTTTCATTTGTTTGCTGTTTTTAATTATAAATTTATTATTGAAATGTTCTTGCCATGAAAATAGCCTTGGTTGCTGACATGGCATTAAATTAAATAAAAAATACATTACCTTACTAGAAAAGATATTTTAAAGATGTTTTTAAAGAAAGATGTTTGTCTTTATGGAAGTCAATGAAAGGTTTTCTTTTTGTGGTCATCAGAAGCAAGAAATTCATTAAGGTTTAAGAGCCACTTGGAGTAAATGTTCAAATATGGTTGAATTATCCCTTTAAATCTAAATTAAAAGGGAACTATTGGGTTTGTCCATTTGATGCAAGGTTGGTTTAATGCAGCTATGTTTTAGAGTGTATTTACAATCGAACTACTTATTGCAATTGAAATACTTTTTCACTGAAAGTTAAAGGACTTACCATTTGTAGTTAGCTACTTATAATACTTGTTCTGTTTTGCAACAGTTCTATTTAAATTAGTAATTGTATTTATTGTAGAATAATTCTACTTTTCAGCCAACACAATTGCACATGTATAAGAAAATATGCCTAGTTCTTGATCAAATATGGCTTGATTTAGAATTATTATTCAGGTATTTCACATAGTAACTTGATAATTGATCTTACTGGTTCCAGTTCTCAGTGCCGATGACTTCCCTGCGTAGAAGCAGCACTATGGAGCTGGAGAGCACTTCTCTGGATAAGATCCATGTGGAGTGTGAGTCCGCTAGCATCATCCCACAGGAAAACTCCTGTTATGTGGCATCATCCAGCCCCTCGGCTAGGGGGTCTGGACTGGACAGTGACTTTGGAGCCAGTGCAGGTGAGTTTTGTGATTCCTATGAATGAATTAACTTCAAACGTTCAAACCATTTCCATAGTGTAAAGTAACTGCTACAGGCTAGACGTTTTGCTGAGCAACACACTAAAAAAAGTGTTGCATGCAAAACTGTTGCAAACAATTTATTTGTGTTGAATTTAAACAAACAAATTAAATTTAATAATGTTCAACTTAATTTGTTTGTTTAAATTCAGCCAAAATAAATTGTTTACAACCACTGAACATAAAAAAATTAAGTAAATCCAAGGAATCATCTTTGAATAATTTTTTTCAGTGGTGTTGTGCATTTATATACTATTTTCAAGACTGTTAATAAGTAAAGATTTTCAGCACCAAATAAGCATATTATGGAATGTTTACATTATGGGATGTAATGCTTGTCATGCATTTTTTCCATTCATTTTGCAAGCTGGTTCAAAGCGCACATTTCTGAAAATGATACTGATACTGATGTCCATGTAAACTTTAAAAAGTAGATTTTGTGAAACCAATTACATCATGTACATATAGATATTATTGAGCTGATTGTTTTACGCAATAGCCATTGGCACCGTAATGCCTCAAGACTTAGTCTCATTCACTTCCATTGATTTTAATTTTTTTTGGAGGTGAAACGTTTATTTTCTTTTTGCCATAAAATGGCTTCACATGCTGCTTGATATTGCAAACTGGCATTTTCTATTTATCTTTTATGTATGGTCATAAAACTCTTTGTTTTTTGACTGTTTACTGACGTTTGTTATTTCTAGTCATTTCCCCCATATGCAGATAAATCAAAAGTCCTAAAATAATCACTTTAGCATTGCAGAGTAGGGTGCATGCACAACTTGACAACTAAAACAACAATGGCAAACTATTAAACTGAACAGTGTGTATGTATATATGAGGGTTTCTGCAGATTACATCGTCAAATTTAAGACCATTAAGAAAGATGTTTTAGACTTATGCAGGGTTAAGATCTTTTCTAATAGCCTGGTATCCCGTAAGTTTTTTTCCTGATTAGGAAACTTAATTTGGGGAATTTGCTGTAAAAATGTCTGACAGCTGTTGTGAATTGTATCTTTGCATTAAAAAACATGCATAGTTTGGAAAAAGTAAGGATGTATTTTTGGTGATTAGATGGATGTTGGCCCAGTTGAGTAGCTTTACTTGGACAAAGCAAAATTAGGACCTGTTTAAAACGATTTAAGAGCTACAACACAATATTTTAGTGAATTTAAGACTTTAGGCCTAAAATTCAGATTTTGAAATTTAATAGGGAATATGGCTGCAGATACTTGGGCATGTGCACATCAATATAGCACAATTTGTGTGACACCGTACAATTACTATTTTAAGATACTGTTAAGGGTAGATCTTAATAAAACAATTTAATAAATAATTCTCATTAATTTCCGAAAGTAGCTGTATCCCTTCTAGCAACAGGTGCTTGTATATTAGTTTATGTTTTTATAAAACATATGTATTGTATATTAGTGTTTTTTTTCACTGTAAAGAGTGAAAGTGATTGACATTTGCTTATATAAATGAGCATCCCTGATGATTTTATTATTATTTTTAAGTTAAAATTGTTTAATCTTCGTTTACATGACTGTCCATTCTTTGTATTCTTTTAGGTGTTTCTCTCCGTATCCTTTCTATGGACAGTGATGGATTTCCGGGCTCCGCCTGGGCATCCGCTCTAGAATGGGATTACTACGACCCAAGTTATGTCACACAAAACCACATCCCGAAACACAGACCCCAAGCACCCTCCATCACCACCAAACAGTATTGGGTCTAGAGCCCGTTCTCCATAGAGAGATCCTTGAGAACTCCAGAACGAGACTCAATTCAGCCTCTCACTTTAGAACTCGTTGAGCTGAGTCTAGATTTCATCCTTTTGGGTTCAGTGCACTTACAAAATGTTCACTTGCTGTTTTAACTGCAACACATCTTCACAGTACACACTTCATATAGAAAGAGTTCACGATCACAGCTTACTTCTGCAGCAACTCCAAACAGGTTTGTTCTGTTTAATAATTTGCATTACAGAATCACTTCACAGTCGTCGTCACTTCAGACCACTTTCACAGTGTTTCTCACGCTTTAGATTTCTCACTGTTTGATATTTATATATGTTTGTCACGTGATTCTCAGCATGGAGTTACTGAGGTGTTTAGAAAAAGGCTGTTTGACTTTCACTATTGACACCCTACGTATTTTTGTATGAAAAAAAAAAAAAGTATTTAGATTGTGCCTGAATTGAATAATAAAGTTTTAAATTACAGGGTTGCTTTTTTTTTTATTGTAGTGTGACCAATGTTATCGAATTGTGACAATGAAACCATAGGAGAGCATTTTGAATCAAGACTTTGGTTTGCATTGTGAGATCTTGGGTGTTTTTTGGAATAATAATAATATTTTTTAAAAAGTATTCAGACAGACATTTCAAACGTCACTTTTTATTGGAAACATGTTATGAGGAGCTGGACGCAGCCACTGCTGCCCGACGGGGTTTGGGAACAGTTCCCTCACGGAATCCATTTCTGAAATGCAGAGAAAACAGACTTAACAAAACATCACACAGATGCAATATTTAAGTGGTCCTAAAGACGGTTCATAACTTGACCAAGACTGGAGACATGCGTTTAAGACGATCCTCACAACAGAAGGAATAAAAAAATTAATACATAAAAAAAAAATTTTAAAAAGGCTTTTCTAATGAAAGCCCAGGTGTGAATCAGGCTTACCTCAGTACAAAATCTGTTATCACTGGACAGTCATTTGTTCAGACATTTATTTTTGGACATCATTGGTAAGCCATGAGATAGATGCTAACTCAAGATTTGGGTGTGTATTTGATTAAATTAGTTTGCTTTATTGCCATATCAGCAGCATTGGCTATAATCATAGCAAAAATTAACACTAAATATTCAATACAAAATTCTTAAACAAAAAATAGATCAAATAGTGATACATATACTAAAATTCTCCCACAACGCACCTTTTAAACATTTTCCTTAAAATATTTTCTGAATAAAAACGTTGTAGATTCTTCTAATATTTGTCAATTATTCTTGCACAAATTGGCTTCTCTTCCCATTTTAATAAACGAGTGAGTAAGTCTTGAGAGGGATTTGATTAAATGAATAATGATCCATAAACTAAATTTAAAATACAAAGTAATAATATGCAAAATATGACATTTCTATGGCAGGAATATGGAAAAACACCAGTTAGGAAAAATGCAGAAAGTTTGAAAAAGCTTCAGGAAAGCTCTGTAACAAAAACAGCGCTCTTAATACACAAGTTGTCAAACTCATTTTAATATTATGAACCCACTTTCAGATTTAAGCCTTTAACTACCCCACAGAGGAAGAAAAATGTTTGGATTGCATTTGTTAACTCCTAATGATGTCGCTAGTTAACACACTCATTAAAGCATTATTTTCCAACACATCCCATACTTTCTAAAATATCAGCCTCTCCCAAACGATCGATATGTTGGTTTATGGTAAAAGTACCGGACTTAATACATTTACTATAAAAATCAGAAAATATGAAGTGTAAGACCAATTTATTAAAAACAAAAAAAAAATTCAAAATATGACCCCCCCCCCCCCCCCCCCCCCCCCCCCCCCCCCCTTTTTTTTTTTTTTTTTTTTAAGTACGCCATAAAATATTTCAGATTGTCATTTAACATGTTTTCTTGTTTTGTTTTTTTTCCAATAAAAAAACCAAAATCAAGTGTAGTAGTGCAAAAGGATTACGTTATGAAAAACATGGTCTTCCGTTTGGTAGAGGGGCAGTCAAAGAGTTAAAGTGATCAGTGTTTCTTAATGTAATGCTGAACTTAATAAACCTAAGTCATCTAAACTAGACACCAAAACCATGGTTATACAATCACAAACGTTTGGCAAATTAAATTTTAGCCACATTAAATATGACACCTAAAGGGGGTCTTTAGTGTTAATAACAATCAGAAAAAGGTCATTTCAATGATTGTATTACTTTAAAAGTTTTTTTTTTGGGAGGAAAAAAGGGAATATTTTGAGGGCAATTAATGTGTAGCCTTAAATGTTTTTGCATCTCTTCCAGGTCAAAACAGAGGCTCAAAGAATGAAAGTGTGATCAGGCCACTCCATATTACTCACCTAAACCTGCGGAAAACGACCTTCATGTGTCTCATGCGGCCGGTTCCTGTGGTGCTGCGTCTCTTAGCCTTAGCGCTCCAGTTGTCTACAAACAAAAACAATCATTAAACTTCACATAAATGACAGATTCACATCCATCTTCTGTTCAGGAACACCTCAGGCTTACCTCAGTTCAAAATCAGTTATCACTGGACACTCATTTGTTCAGACATTTATTTTTGCACATCACTGGTAAGCTCTGTATTGCAGGTTTCTTATAAATCGTGTAGGGCTGCACAATATATCAGGAAATAATTTTTATTGTTAAAGTAGTACATGCAATATATTACAGACCTGATCAATTTATTTTATCTATTGGTTGTCTATCAAAATTTGACCAAATAGATGGGCCTTACTATCTTTATCCCCGCCTCCACAGTAGTTTCTGCTATTGGCTGAAGCAGCTCAAAGCTGAAAGTAAACACTAATGGTGGAATTCAATGGGGAAAAAGACAACAGCCAATCAGAGGTTTTCACTCATTCAGTTTTCACAGATTAAATATTTGCACCTCAACCACCTTTTTTAGTCTGAATTAGAATTATTTAGATAAGAAAAATCTTTAAACATTACACAAATAAATGACTTTTAGTAATTAATAGGTATTGTATATTTTTTCCAGTATCATGCAGCCCTAAAATTGAGTCTAAAAATGTATGCCCGTTTATAAATGTGACCAATTTGGGCTCCTTAAGTCTGCAAGATTAGTATGAACAAAGACAGCCAAACCCCTGAACAATGAAGATAGGGACACTTACACTTTCTCTTGCGCTTGGCAGGGTATCCACACTTGCCACAGGTGGATTTCTGCAGATGATACGCCTTGGATCCACAGCGGCGGCACAGAGTGTGCGTCTTATTACGACGCTTACCGAAAGATGACGTACCCTTCGTCTGGAATAGGAAAGACATTCATAAATTGAGTTTTATGTACACAAATTAAGAAAAAGTCCTGAAGTTATGCATTTAAAATAACAGAGATGAAGTTGGCTTTATATTTGCAAGTTCACTGTGTCTCATTAATATAATTTCAGAAAAGTATTCTTTGCAAATTCTAAATCATATTAAAGCCGATGACTATTTAAGCACAAGTGTTTAAACAGTGCTAATGATGTTTTGAAGTCATACTTGCATGCTATTTAAGACCAAATAGCCAAAGTAGTGTGGTTAATGATGTGACGTTGTGTTCAAAGCATGTCAAAAAAAATTATATATTATCTTGCAGTGTACCGGAGCAAGATTCAGTTATGCTATAATCACGTGATCAGTGACGTCCGAAGCTTCATTTTTACCTATACTCACGCAACTGCTTTGAATATTTATTCTAGGGTTTAAACACCCTCATGGATACGGCCAGACGGAATCTGCAGACGTTTTTTGCTATTTCTGTGGAGAATTTTGGTAAAAATCTGCAGATTTCTGCGGATTTATTTTGGGAGTATCATAACTAAAACCTTAATATGTGAAATTTAAAAAAATATATATCTTTTAAACTTAATGTTTGAAATGCAAATCCAATTAGATTCACTTTATTTGGTAAACAAATCAAGTCTCTCATATGATATCTCTACTAAAAGACAGAAATTACTGAACAAACTGTATTGAACATAAATCAATGAACATTTTCACATTAGTCAATAATATGACTAATTAATTAAAAAAAACTGAATAAATCTAAATTTACTCTAGTAAATAAACAGAATTAATGATGGGCTAAAAATCTGCAGAATTCTGCGCGCGCAGATTCCATGTGGGCCTACTCGAGGGTTAGTAAAGTGTACAGCGAGAGATTAGGCGTCAACTACATACATTTCTACTTCTCAAAGCACTGCATCAGATCTACGCACCAGCAATTCAACTAAAGTGGAACAATAATTTATAGTAAAATGCTTTTGGCTAGTAAATGCAGTGCAAAAAGCCACACTTCCACAGCCTCCTCAGAGCATTTGCCTCCCATGCAGGAATCGCTGGTTTGATCCCCGCTCGAAACAAGTGGGTGAATGTAGGGCAGGTTGAAATACGATAAATGCAACTATCTTTGAATACCTTGGATTTTACTAGTCACTGGTGGTGTAACGTAACATACTATGTGTTTAAAAATAAAAATAAATAAAACTACAGTAATTTCTTTATATTCCTTTTGTTGTATTACTATATTGAGTAGGTCTGTTGTGAATGTTTGACATTTTGCAACGGAGTGCTTTCCCAAACTTTAACCAGCAAGTTTCTATTGAGCTCTGATTTAGAAAGGTTCATTACTTGAAACTTTCTCCAATACAATTAACAGTTCACTAAAGCTTAAATTCACCATCACTAAGTGTGGTAAACAAGTTGTCACTGTTCGAAAGTGAACGAACGTGCGAATATAAACCAACTTTACCTCAAATGTTAAAAAATACTTTATAAGAGTTGTGTAACTGAGGGTGTTTAAGACAAGTGGGACAAAGGAGACCATTTAAAGACAGTCAATGTCAAAACACAAACTGCCATAATAATCAATAACTTGTTACAGCTCAATGTTGATACACTGATGTAAACCTGGAATTGCTGACATCTTGTTCATGCAGTTAAGAATTAATTTTCAGTCAGATCAAAACTTCATTTGTTACGCACTATGATTTAAAAACGACCAATTTACATGACCGCATGATAGTATTTACAAATGGAGCATTATAAATGGTGGCATTTATATAGCGGTGTTTATTTTTTTTTAAATTATCCCATTTGTCTCTTGGTCATGATACTTTGCTGCGCTAAAAAAAAAAACACAGGGTGAGGATATGCCAAGCAATTCTCCATTAGTAGTAAACATTGAGAATAATAAGTATAATTAGTAGGCAACTAGAAACAGACTTCATATGCTTAGGCTAGAACAGTTTAATAGGCTCTGAAGTATGTTTGCAGACAAAAATATATAGAAAAATTATATATTACCAATATTAATAGATCAGAAAAATTGTTTAACCGTTTATTTCGTGAACAAATGAAATCAGGCAGTGAATTAATTTTCTGTCAGGAGATCATAACTTCACTTGTTGTGCACTAAGATTTAAATACTTTACTGACCAAATTACATTTCACACTGCATGACAGGCAATCATCAATAAAGCAGCATTAAAAATGGTAGCATTCATACAGCAGTGTTTTTAGTGCTTATTTTTCCCATTTGTTACTTGGTCATGATGGCAATTTGCTGTATTAAAAAGCACAGGCTGAGGACATGCCAAGCAATGCTTCATTAGTAATAAACATTGAGATAAACAAAGTTAGTAGACAACTAGAAACTGACTTCATATGCTTATACTAGAATATGGTTTACCAGGCTCTGAAGTATGTTTGCGGACAAGCATACTCGTGAGACGAAAGCAGCATTAGCCACGATATCTACTTCATCACGCTTGTCTTACAGATTTATAAATTCAAACGCTGTCATATTCATTAAGTCTCAATTTTGCGTGTTAACCGTTTACATAAACACTGAAAATTTTATAGCGACCCGGTGTTTTCCCGAGCTCGTCAGTACATTCACGGGAAGGCTACGCGACATGCTAGCAGATTTTAAAAGATGATCAATACCGCTTAATAACCAAAGAGCCACACTCATAACATGTGATATTGAGAACCGAATATATATGCTTGTGATATTATTAAAGGTACAGTGATTTAAAACCGCTTATGAATCAGATGTTAGAGGATTATGTGAGCAAGGCGCTGTAAACTCACCATCTTTCCTCAGAGCTGATTCGAAAGAGACCGGAAGAGACGCTGGTGTACCATTAAAACACCGCCGGCGCGCTTTCGGTGTAACGACTAAATATGTCCCCATACTGTTACTGCGGGCTTCTGCATTCATAAGTTGATGAACGACGGCGACTAAAAACGTTTTTAATACTAGTTAAGTTGCTGTTTTATCTACATGTTCGTTAATATCGATAAAGTGGAAGCTGTGATACACATCTAAACATTTACTAATATAATCTATCTATAATTTGTCATTAATTACCCAAAATTAAACAGACGGAAGTAAGTTCGGTTGAAAGGGATAGTTCACACAAATCTGAAATTTCTTTCATCGTTTACCTATCATCGTTACTTGTAAAAAACCTTTATGATTTTCTTGTGAAAGCTTTTTGAAGAAAAATTGAAAAACCTGGAAACCTGTAACTACTGACCTCCACAGTAGCCTTTTGGTTTTTTATTATGAAAATCAATGGTTACAGATTTTCAGCATTCTTCAAAATATCTTCTTTTGTGTTCTACAGAATAAACTCAAAAGGTTTGAAACCACTTAAGGGCGAGTAAATTAGTCTAAATTATTATTTTTGGGGGGTAGATCTCTTTATTTGGGAGGATTTTAAATTAGCTTAATTTAATGACATCCAACAGGTTTTATTAATTTGCCATTAATAATAGCTTTTAAACTCTAAGGGCTTACAGTCACCAAAGGCAAAAACATAAATTACAGTGCTGACAAAAACGTCTGGACCGTCTGGACACTGACCGTCCCTGAGACACAAAACATCCGAAATGACCTTCAGTATGTCTGTCTGTGCTAAAAGTGCACCGCCGCCTAGAAGTGTACTGTGTGACATTTATAATACTATTAATACAAAATTGGCCCTCAAATAACATATAACAAATAGACACATTTGTATTCAATTTTCTAGGCTAGCCTATGTAAAAATAGCAGAGAGATAGCTTGTATAAAAAGTAGTTTTTATCTCCTCCATGTTTTTTATGAGCTGTGTTGTTTAACTGGAAAGCGGAGTTCGTCACAGACGCTTTCAGTTTCGTTTTTTTTTAAGTCAAGGTGTTTTAGGAAATGGCGCAGAGTAAAGGTAAGACTCTTTTTTACATTAAAGATGAAGCTGGCCACCATAAAATGTTTGTATTAGCCTTCATCATATTCAAATGCACTCTGTAATTGAACAGGCCGAAGCGCAACGCATGTTATGCTAAACCTATCGAGATAAAATATCGTTAAAGCTAAAAGTTTAGCTAACAGCCCATATCCACCCCGGTGAAAGGATTGGTTCTTTTTTTCTCAAATGTGGACCTCTTTGCAAATATACACCTAATTTTCTACTCAATTATGAGATTTAAATACTGCATTTTAGTGACATTTTAAGCAGAGTGTATATATATATATATATATGTATGTATATATAGATCATCATAACTACACTTTTTGATGTACCAATAATATTTCCTAAAGATTTAGAGTAAAGAAATATGAATAAATACAAATTTACATCATGTATCATTAGAAAAAAATAGAAATCTGTCAGAGTTTTAAATTAAAAACTGTTGCCTATTGTCAATTATTAGGCAAATAACTAACTGGCCAACACATTCAAGTATCCTCAGTCAGAATTTGGTCATTTTAATAAAAAAAATCTAAACATAATACTGATAATAATAATGTAGAGCTTCACAGTTCTTCTAGCCTCTTTTGTAAAAAAAACTAAATGAAAAAAAAGGAAAGCACATTTAAAGAAATCAGATAACAACAACAGCCAAAATAGTATTCAAATTACTTTAAACTGGTTCACTTTTGGTGTTTCACACCTTTTTATTGGTCATTTTTTTGTTTCAAGAATAGGGTCCAAGATTTTGAATAAAAGTTACTTGTAAAAATATTTTCTCTATTTCAAAACAATACAGTAGTAAAAGAAGACGTCTCTTACGCCATTCATTCATTCATTCATTCATTCATTTTCTTCTCGGCTTAGTCCCTTTATTAATCAGGGGTCGCCGCAGCAGAACGAACCGCCAATTTATCCAGCATTTGTTTTACGCAGCGTATGCCCTTCCAACTGCAACCCATCACTGGGAAACACCCATATACTCCCATTCACACACATACACTACAAACAATTTTAGCTTACCCAATTCACCTCTACTGCATGTCTTTGAACTGTGGGGGAAACCAGAGCACCCGGAGAAAACCCGCGCGAACACAGGGAGAACATGCAAACTCCACACAGAAATGCCAACTGACCCAGCCGAGGCTCAAACCAGCCACCTTCTTGCTGTGAGGCGACAGTGTTAACCACCGCGCCACCGTGTCAGCCCTCTTACGTCAGCTTATAAAATTAAAATATTTGTTAGCATTGGCCAAAACTGATTAGCTAAGATGCTAAAATGACAGTCAACAGAGGATTCTGCTTGGTCTTAATGCCTTTTTTGATGGGTTATTTTCACTATTTATGTTGGCATAGCAGTCAAAATAGGACAAATGAGCTCAAGTATGGAACATTTTCTGCATCTTTGTCAGTGAGACGTGGGTCTTTCGAACCACCTGAACCCCCTTGGCTACGGGCATGGATAAAAATTAGTTTGTTGTTTGTTTGCTTACTCAATTGCAGCCTGACATTAAACGACAGTGAATCAAAAAAAAACTATAGGCTAAATTAATATATACAAAGCCAGAGCCTGCCTAATAAAATAATCAGATCAACAAGCACACAAAAGTCTGTGAACCTCAGTCTGTGAAGTCACTGTTATACTAGGAAACCTCCATACAGGCTATACAGTAAATCTGTAAAAGATTACAGTCAAGGTATCCCTAAAATAATAGCAAAAAATGACTAGACCGAACAAAAACAAATCATCTAAATTATGTTTTTTTTGTATTTTGCTACTTTCTGTAATGTTTTATGTTTATCTATATTGATATATAATATTTTTTTTGTTGGGTGATGTCCTTCAGATACTATAATTGCAGGAGAAAGACACAGTCCAGACTGGACACGCCCCAACAGTAAGTGATTGAAATAATTTTACAGCAACAGTGAAAAGTATGTTGTTCTGATACAAATTCAGTATAAATAAGTATATGAATATTCTAGCAGAAGTGCCTTTAGGTTAAGACCTGTTCCATAATCTGTCTTCTGAATAATCATTAAATAATATTTGTGTTTTGCAGTGGGCACAAGTTCTGATGATGATCTCCCTGAGAGTAAGTGAAATTGACAGAAACATGTGTTTGATAGATTTACTGTACATCTTTCTCTTTACTCTGTTATTATAATTAATTATTCAGTTAATACTACTACACCATAGATGTGCTTTTACACAATGCTTATTTCATATCACTGTAATTTACACTGTAAGTAAACATAAATGACTCTAACTACATTTGTAAAGATTTGCATGTGACAATTAAACCTGGATCTATAGTATTACACTGGTGCATTGTTTTACAACACGTCACTGAAGTAATGAAATGTTTTTGGGAATTATTCAGATCAAAACACACCTTATATTTTTTAATAAATATTTTTATCAAATTTTTTAATGCTTTAGTGTGCTGTAATACACTGCTCCATGTCTGTTTCTTTCTTTTTACATCATGTCAATGTTGTTTATTTCTAGGTCCTGGAATAAAAGCGAAGGAAAAACCCCCAAAGACAAACCTGCATTTAAATGTAGTTTTGCTGGGAAGGAAAGGAGCTGGGAAGAGTTCATCAGGAAACACAATATTGGGGAGACAAGCTTTCATCAAAGCTCATTCCAAAGAATCTACTTCTGCCTTTCATGTTGATGTGGAACCTGGTATTGTTTATGGATTACCCATCACTGTTTACGACACACCAGGATTTACTGGCAGAGAGAATCAGGAAGAGATTCTGAAATATGACGAGGTTCTCCGGAAATGTGAATCAGGCTTGTGTGCGTTTCTCCTTGTTCTCCCATCAGACAAATTCACTAAAGAAGATCAGGAAACTGTGAGGAAGATTGAGGAGCTTCTGACAGAAAGACGCCCCGACAACACCTGGATTGTATTTACCAGAGGAGATGAACTGGAGAAAAAAAACAAGACCTTAAATGAATTCATTAATGACACTAGAAGCTTGAAGAACCTTGTCGAGAAATTTGGCAGATTCCATGTGTTTAACAACAACACAAATAAATCAAGTGACCAAGTGAAGTCTTTGATATCCAAAGTTGTCCAGAACATCTTAAAGAATAGTAAGTCATTCGTGACTAGATTTGATATTGTGAAGGTTCACATTAGGCATGAAGGAATTAGGCTTCATTTATTGTTTATGGTAGGAATTGTATTAATTATAAATGTAATAAAGAGTATGATATTGAGCACATTGCCTCACAGCAAGAAGATTGCTGGTTTGAGTCCCGGCTAGGCCACTTGGCATTTCTGTGTGGAGTTTGCATGTTCTCCCCATGTTGGTGTGGGTTTCCTCTGGGTGCTCCGGTTTCCCCCCACAGTTCAAAGACAGTATAGATGAATTGGATGAACTAAATTTGCTGTAGTGTATGAGTGTGTGTGAAAGTGAGAGTATATGGGTGTTTCCCAGTACTGGGTTGTGGCAGGAAGGGCATCCACTGCGTAAAACACATACTGGAATAGTCGGCGGTTCATTCCGTTTTGGTGACCCCTGATAAATTAGAGTGTAAAGTATAATAATATATATATATAATAATATAGTATAATATAGTATAATAATAAAGTATAATAATAGTTATTGCACAGCATTTGCAGGTTTCAGAAGCAACTAATAAAAGTAGAACTTTATCACTGGTCAATAAAAAATAAATATGTAAAATAAATAGATATAAACATTATTATCAACTTCTTAATTCTTTATTCATACTATAATTTATTTTGCTTACATTGTTAAAAACAAATGAAAAATGTAAGTGTAATAACTGTAACAAATATAGTGTACGTTTCTGTGGACTGGAAATCAAATAGTCTAAAATAAATTAAATAAAATAAAATAAACAACAGCATAGGCTAAGTAGAAAAAAAGCCCAAATATTGTCCACCTAATGAGTTATTACAATATGTAAAATACATTTGATGGTAAAATGAATAATTATAATAATAATTGTCTGATCTGTTTTTATTTTCATATAGTGGCAAAACAAAAACAGCAGAAAATGGCTGTGAACGTCCAGGATGTTCCTGTCTCTGATCTCCCACCCATGAGGATTGTTCTTCTGGGTAAAACTGGCACTGAGAAAAGTACAGCTGGAAACACAATAGTGGGAGAGACTGTAGTTACACAAGAATGTTCAGTTAAACACACCACGGTTTCAGGCAAATCTGTGTCTGTAATTGAAACTCCTGGTTTGTTTGACAAGCAGATCGACCCTGTAGAGGTCATGGTTGAGATGGGAAGAAGCGTTTATTTATCAAGTCCTGGACCTCATGCTTTTCTCATTGTGTTTCCGGTCGATATTACAATCATCAAAGAGGATCAGCAGATTCTTCAGATCACGGAGGTCATGTTTGGTGAGAAAGCTTTAAAGTACTCCATCATTCTCCTCACTCATGGAGAGCAGATGACAAAGTCAGTTGAAGATCTGTGTGAGGAGAACAAGGCTTTAAGACATCTAATCGATCAGTGTGGAGGCAGATTTCATGTCTTTGATGATAAAAATCAAGGCAACATTGGACAGGTCAATTATTTGGTGCAGAAGATTGACACAATGGTACAGAAGAATGGGGGAGGACATTACAGTAATGAGATGTTTGATGTCCATGTTGCTGCAGTTGCTGAAGTTCAAGTTGGAGTTGGAGTTGGAGCTGTTTTCAGTACTGCTGCTGCTCGAGTTGGAGCTGCTTTTAGTGCTGTTGCTCGAGCTGGAGCTGCTGTTGCTCAAGCTGCTTTAGATGTTTTAAATGCTGCTAATGAAGGAGCGGAAGCTGGAGCTGGGGTTGCTGAGCATGCTTAATAAACAACTAATTAAAAATACAGATTTAGTTTCACACACACTAAATTCACAAATGTATTATACACAATATATTTTCATTTGAAGCATGTAAAAAGCAGTTAGTTACTTACAAGTTGACTTTACTTAAAAAAGTGGGTTAACCTATTGTAACTCTGAACTGTTAAGTTGACTTAACTTTATTTTTATAATTATACATTGTTCATTAATGCAACACATTTACTCATTAATGTTAAGTAAAGTCAACTAATAACTTTAAAAGAAAGGGTTTACTAATTTATTTACAGCAAAGTCAAATGATCTCTTTGTCAGACATGGCAAAAGTACAGACATCCTTTACTCAAGCAGAAGTACAGATACTCATGTTAAAACAACATTGGTAAAAATTGAAGTACTGACTGACTACACTTTTGTACTTAAGTAAAAGTAAAGTAGTACAGCCTGAAATAAATGAAAAGTGTTTATTACTAATACCTGTTTTAGTTTCACAGTTGTAACACCAGACATTTATACATCTATACAAAATAACCAACGCTATTCGCATCGGCAATTCGTAACTTTTGATTTAGTGGCTAATTTGTTTGAATTCGTTTGCTCTCATTGGTACATTTTAGCACGATTTGCTCATCCCCCAATGATGGTTGGGTTTAGAAGTGGGGTTTTCCTTTTAAAAAAAACTTGTACAAATTTCTGAATTAGCCACTAAACTGACAAAATGTAAAATAGTCACGTTTCGTCGTGAGATCAGGCTGGTAAAATTTTTGCTGCCAATTTTCAGCAAGCAAACGAGCCAAGCAACATTATTGCCCTGTGTGTCATCAGCTGGACACAAATCTTTATGACTGTTAAGAACAACAGCTGCCATACTGGTTCACTTGTTTACTCTAAAACAAAATTCTGTAGGCCCATATTTTCATTCATTCATTCATTTTCTGCTTAGTCCCTTTATTAATCAGGGGTTGCAAACTGCGGAATGAACCGCCAATTTATCCAGCATATGTTTTACACAGCGGATGCTCTTCCAGCTGCAACCCATCTCTGGGAAACATCCATACACACTCACTCACGCTCATACACTACAGACAATTTAGCCTATCCAATTCACCTGTACCACATGTCTTTGGACTGTGGGGGAAACCGGAGCACCCGGAGGAAACCCACGCGAACGCAGGGAGAACATGCAAACTCCACAGAAACGCAAACTGACTCAGCCGAGGCTCGAACCAGCGACCTTCTTGCTGTGAGGCGACAGCACTACCTACTGCGCCACTGCGTCGCCCCGGCCCATATTTTATAACTAATAAATGTTACAAATTTAACATTTAATTTAGTTTTCAGTTGATAAAATAAAAAACCTAAATTATTTCACTACAAACAATTGTTTGCATCATGCTAAAGCTGCTTCATTTTTTACAAACAGCAATATTCTTGCAGCTCATGATTTGACTGATTGTTTTTTCAGTCATTCATTCATTTTCTTTTCGGCTTAGTCCCTTTATTAATCTGGGGTCGCCACAGCGGAATTAACCGCCAACTTATCCAGCACATGTTTTACACAGCGGATGCCCTTCCAGCCACAACCCATCGCTGGGAAACCCATACACGCTCATTCACACACATACATACACTATGGACAATTTAGCCTACCCAATTCACCTGTACCGCATATCTTTGGACTGTGGGGGAAACCGGAGCACCCAGAGGAAACCCACGTGAACGCAGGGAGAACATGCAAACTCCACACAGAAACACCAACTGACCCAGCCGAGGCTCGATCCAACGACCTTCTTGCTGTGAGGCGACAACACTACCTACCACACCACTGCGTCGCCTGATTTTTTGTTTTGTTTAATGAATAAAGTTATTAATGCCGTTTATACTTTTTTGCATTATCATTTTTCACGTAATAAATTCTGGGTTCTTTGCACTATGGTTTCATTCATAATATAAGATGTTCTAAAATATTTATCTAACAATCTAACAAAGTTTAAATGAAGACAACAGTGTATAAAATATACATGTTAAAACTATAAAACAGTATAAATTCTAAACTAGAAAATATAAATTCGTTGGAAATAAATCTCAATGCATAACGTATTTAATTGCTTTAGTACTAACTGTACAAATGTTGACAAAAACAGCACATAGTTGTTAAAGGTTTTTTAGATTAAAAGATCAGAGAAGTACAGTCCATGGTCGAAAGTGGACAAAAGTCTGACCCCGTTTAAATGCCAGATTTGAGCAGGAATACGTCTCTTGTTTACTGTACTTTTGAACAGTCCTGATTCCCTGTCACATCTATGTTGGCCATTCTTGCCGTTCCCATGATAATCTTAAAAAGCTAGCCTACTTACCGTGTGTGATCAGAGGTTAAAAAAGCTGTGCGCAATGACAAAATAGATTGAATTAAAAAGGTGTTCAAATTGTGGAATGACGAGAAATAATATAGGTCACGCCACAAAACACATTAAAACGAAGTGTGACAAGCCCGATTTAAAAATGAAAGGAGTAGAAAGTACAGATATTTCTGTAAAAATGTAAGGTACATGTAACAGTAAATGGTTGTCCGGAAAATAAATAGTGGAGTAAAGTTCTGATACCATAAAAATCTACTGAAGTACAGTAGTGAAGTATTTGTACTTCATTACTTACCATCTCTGCTCCTTGTACGGAAACATTTTATTTAAATTTCAATATTTTAACAAATGAAGAGCTACTCATTGGATCTAATACTTTGATTGTGGTCCACATAAAGGCACAGAGCATGAACAGGACACAGTTATGAAAGGACTGAGTCTGCGCCCTCCACAGTCAGCGCTTGCAGGTTCACTACTTCTAAAGGGCATGGTAGGAACCTTGGGCACATAGCTGGGCTGTGATCTCATGATAAGGTGAGAGTAATCCAGTCCAAATTTCAGGCTTGTTTTTTTTGGATCGAAAATGGCTCCAGATCCTTGACTCTCTTGATCGACGCCAACACAATTAGCATACCTGTATGAATGGGCTAAATTCTTAGAGATAATGAGTTGAGTGGTTTGAATGGATCTTTCTGCAGTCCCGCTAGAGGTCATGAGAGGCAGAAGGGATGGATTTAGCTGCCTCACACTTCTGAAAAACTGTATAACCAAGTTATGCTTCCCCAGTGTGCTGCCATCCAATGCAATGCACACTCTCAGCCAGCATATCCATGCTGATGGGGACCTTGGTCTGGGAATAAAACAACTGGCAATTGTCAGATTTGGGAGAAACCAACAGGGCGAACTGGGCTTCTGCGAAGGGATGCCATATCAGCTGGGCTGCACTGGGGTGGAGTTTCCATTCTTGACATTTTCATGGTAATGATGACTGGGTCTGTCCCCTCTGAAAGGACTTCAGTGGGACCATCGTCTTACTGTAAAATTGATAGCACTAGCCCAGCACGTGCATTGGTAAGGTGTGCAGTCATGGAGATTGAGTCTGATTGAGAAGTAATTTTCTTCTATTTGTTGGCCTGAAGCCCCAACAAGTTGAGGTGCCATGTCTGTGCATAATCAACTCATCTGGAGGCTGAGGTAAAATAAGCCAGTAATTGAGATAGCTGAAAAGTGGATGCCCATGAGCCAGAGTGGCACTAGGGCACACCTTATGAGTTTGGGGAAAACTGCGGCGACAGAGACAGCCTGAAGAGAAGGACTTGGTACTGCCATGCCTGGCCCCCTGAATGGAAGCCAAAGAAATGATCTGAGGTCAGGGAACATCAAACATTATTCAGAAGGTTATAATTCGCACTCATTAAATAATGATTTTATTTAGCTGTATTTTACATTTTTAGGGGATACAAAACACAATAAAAAACAGTAAAGCCTATACTAAAAAACAAACAGTTTTGCTTATTTGATTATTAACATACAATGAATATAGCAATTTTATTAAATCAATATATGAACATTGGCATATATTATCTTCCTATGAATCTTTAAATAATACATTTCAACATCAACCATTATTTCCTTTTATAAAAGCTCCCAAAATTTAGCAGATATGATGAATAACTCAGATATAGTAAGAAATAAGAAATCCACTTTTATACAAGGTTGTTTTCAGTGCGGAAATTGTGCCGCATATCAGAATTTAGTAAAGTGTAAGGAATTTTTGAATCCAGTAACAGGTAAAAATATTAAGATAAAAACCTGTACTACCTGCTCTACTTGTAATGTGGTCTACATGTTAAAATGTTCATGCCAAAAGATATATATAGGGAAGTCATCACATCAGTTGAAGTTGCGAATTAGTGAACATAAATCAAGTATACGACAAGATATAACTTCGGCAGTAGCAAGACATTTAATAGATTTTGGACATGACGTTAAACAACTAGAATGTATAGAAATTGAGGAAGTATTTGAGTCACAGGAGGTAATCTGAATAAATGATTATTACAAAGAGAAGCATTCTGGATTCATAAATTAAAATCACTTACACCAAGAGGAATACAGTACATGAGGAATTGGACCTTTCTGTGTTTCTTTAATGTTTAATTCTTTATCTAAAATATTGTAAATCATGGATTTTGGGTATGTAATGATACAAATAATGAGAAGAAAATGTATTTTTAATGTTTTGGACTGTCTGAATTTCCTTGCATTGACGTAGACATAAATAAAATTAAGAATTAAAAGAGATTTTGGAGCATTATGGGTGCAGTTTGACTACATAATACTTGCTTTATCAAATAATACACATTTATATTTGAACCATTCATGCATCATTGATAAAGCCATCAGATTCCAGCTTACCTTTTGATGTAGTTCTTGCCATAGAGGATTTGCTGCAATAAGGTGACCAGTCCGAAAGCGCATATGAAAATAAAACACAGGGATCTGTTTCCTAGCAGATCCCTACTAGCTGTGGGATCTGAGTAGCCCATTCTTCTGCCACGGTCGCGTTTTTTGCCCTATTGAAAACACATTGGGTCACGCCCGCGCGTGTTGACCGTTGTCATGGGCACTGATGCGCGCACTGATTCATAAAAGGAACCAACATCACTACTTGCTATACACTTTTATACACATATACACTTATTTAACAACACACTTTACATGCCAATTTGCACATAACAGCTGCACATATAACGTTGTATATAGTAATAAACATGTACATACACTTGTCAATCTGTATATTTGCATTCACTACTTACTTGTATTTTTTTAAAAATATATTTATTATCTGTTTTTTGTCTCTGTAATCCTGTTGCACTGTAGAAGCTCTGTCACGAAAACAAATTCCTTGTATGTATGAACATACCTGGAAATAAAGCTCTTTCTGATTCTGATTCTGGTTCTGATAAGTTAATGATGATAATTAATGTGTTATTTTCCTGTGCGATGGGGATAATGCTTTTAAAGGTGAAGAAAAATATTTGTTCATGTGTGTTTGATCAGGATTGGAGCTATACTCTGAATGAAGGTAGATCTTTAGGAGCCGGGTTGATCACCCCTGATTTACACCCTTCCATATTTCAAGTTTATTTTGTTCTGTTAGCCACAATAGATGATTCATTCATTCATTTTCTTTTCGGCTTAGTCCATTTATTAATCTGGGGTCACCACAGCGGAATGAACCACCAACTTATCCAGCACATGTTTTACGCAGCGGATGCCCTTCCAGCCACAACCCATCTATGGAAAACATCCTACACTCTCATACACTACGGACAATTTAGCCTATCCAATTCACCTGTACCACATGTCTTTGGACTGTGGGGGAAACCGGAGCACCCAGAGGAAATCCACGCGAATGCAGGGAGAACATGCAAACTCCACACAGACACGCCAACTGACCCAGTTGAGGCTCCAACCAGTGACCTTCTTGCTGTGAGGCAACAGCACTTACCAGTGCGCCACTGCGTCACCATACAATAGATGATATTTAAAATAATTTTGAAAGCCTGTAACCATTAGCATTATTAGTAAGAAAACAAATACTATGGAAGTCAATAGTTAGTTGTTTGGAAAAATAAATTAGATTATTTCATATTACATTACATAGACATGCACATATAAAAAGTTAGGTATTACAGTTTCCCAATTTTTTCTGATTACTTATCTTCAATAGGGCATTTATTTATATATTTGTTTTTTTTAAATAACGTTAATTAATATCTGTTTTTTCAATTTTATAATCATGTTGCTATTACAATAATGTAGAAGTTGTATTCACTATAATATAATGTTTAATTGTCACAGCAAAACATGCTTTCCCGTGTAATTGCAATCCTCAGTCTTCCCAGCCTCTGTCTATAGTCCCTCCCCGCCTCATTGGTGCTGATGAGAGGGACTGGAGCGCGTCGCCGAGCGCGCGCGCTCAATGCATGACGCGCATTCTGCAGGAGTGGCGCTCTTTGTAGGCTGTGCGAGATATACTAAACGTAGACAATTCAACTCACCGAGTAGTTATACCATCGCTTTATCTGACATAAGCACGGACAGATTGCTTTAAGCGCGACAGTGAAGCGAAACAAAGCAGCTGCTATGGATCCCGAGCGCGCATCAGTGCCCGTGAGAACGGTAAACACGCGCGGGCGTGACCCAATGTGTTTTCAATAGGGCAAAAAACGCGACCGTGGCAGAAGAATGGGCTACTCAGATCCCACAGCTAGTAGGGATCTGCTAGGGAACAGATCCCTGTGTTTTATTTTCATATGCGCTTTCGGACTGGTCACCTTATTGCAGCAAATCCTCTATGGCAAGAACTACATCAAAAGGTAAGCTGGAATCTGATGGCTTTATCAATGATGCATGAATGGTTCAAATATAAATGCGTATTATTAGATAAAGCAAGTATTATGTAGTCATACTGCACCCATATTGTTCCAAAATCTCTTTTAATTCATGCCATACACAGTCTCTCCAATGACTGTCTATGCAGCGAGATGCTTAAGTCTGTTTTTCTTCTTCCTTTTTTCTTGTCTTGGTTTGTTTTTCTATCTTCAGTCCTTTTAAACAGCTCATACATCTTGCGTAAACCTGTGTGACAGCAAAAAAAAAAAAAAAAAAGCATATAGCGCAGACCCTTAATTGTGTCTTTAGGCTGTGAAGAAAAGCAGTGCACTGGAAGACTGTGATGTAGCCTCGATTTTTTAATATATAAATATATATATATATTTTTTTTTTGCATGAGCACTAGCCTAGATTTATGCACTAGCAATTAATTATGCATTTAAATCATCAGTGGTGTTTCATGAGAGCCAGATTTCATGGCTTTTATGGGGCCACTTGCATAGAAATGACATCATACTGAGAGTATAAGTGCTGGAAGGTGAATCATTTCAGCTTTTATTTTGGGACCGGAGGTAAGATGGATCAGCATTGCGAGGGTGTATGAGAGTGCGTATGTGTGTGTGTGTGTTTGTCTATGTAAAATGGCGTCTCTCTCGTAAGAAGCGCCCCCCCCCCCCCTCCCCACAGTGCATTATGGTTCCTGCGTCCCAGCAGATGCCCATATGCTGAATAGGAGCTTTCTCACACTCCCACCTGAACCTCGTCCTGCGTCTAACACACACTCAGCATTCATGACATCAGAGCCGATTGCATGAATGCTGTCCTGTACTCCCGGATCTGTTCTGCTGAAGTGGAGAGAAAACAAGCGCAGAGTGCTTTCGGCTTCACTGAACATAGAAAATGCCAATGAGAGTAAATGGAGATCGAATTGAGACATCTGAGTCTTTTGCTTTTCAGATTTTCTTAGGAAAAAACACCTTGATGACGGGATTAAAGTGGTCAGCGGGGTGGTACATCTTCAAAAGCTTAGCTCTTAGCTTAAAAATGCTGGGTCAAACTAAAAAATATGGACAAACACAACATTGTTCATTTTTTAAATTAAATTTAAATTACTCTTTTTTTTAACCCAGCAGTTGGGTTTGCCCATATTTGATCCAACATTGTGGTACAAAAATACAGTTGTTTTTCTTTATAGTAGCCTATTATTTGCACCTGAAGGGTCCTTATTGGTATCATGAAGGTGCAAATTACTATCTAAAAATTTACTGTATACTTATAAAGTGCACACTGTCCCTTCCTATCAGGGATTTGCTGTTGTAAGTGATGTTTACCAAAGCAAATGCTGCTTTATTTACTGTCGCTAAATGGCCAAATTCAGTTTTTCCCATTAGGATTTTGCCTGAATCCATGACAAACTGTTTAAAATCTCAAAGACAGTATTAAAGATGGTGTCAAGCCATTGGGATTTCATAAGTTGTCATTTGACATGTACTTCAGGTACTAATATACATCTTTATGGTACCAATATGGACCCTTCAGGTACAAAACTGTACACTAAAAATGCTGGGTTGTTGTAAACATATTAGTGTATTAGTAACAATACATATTGGCATATAAAAAAGTAAAAAGATACATCCTACTGTATATTTTAGGTACTAATATGGACTCTTCAGGTGGCTATATTTGTCCATATTTATTTATATGTCCATATTTGACCCAGTATTGGTTTAAAACAACCCAACATTTCTTGGGTGTACATTTATGTACCTGAAGGGTCTATTTTATACTATAATATACACCATACTGTATTTTTAAGTACTAATTTGCAGTTTTATAGTACCATCATGGACTCTTCAGATACATAAATGTACACTCTAAAAATGGTACATCATACTGTATATTTTAGGTACTAATATGCACCTTTATTGTACCAATATGGACTCATTTTTTGTCCATATTTATTTATATGTCCATATTTGACCCAACATTGGTTCACAACATCCCATCATTTCTTGAGTGTACATTTTTGTACCTGAAGGGTCTATATTATACCATAATGTACACCATACTGTTCTTTTAGGTACTAATATGCAACTGTACTAAAACCAATATAGACCCTTCATGTACACTCTATGAAATGCTGGGTTGTTGCAACCCAATTATGGGTCAAATATGGACAAACCCAACATTGTGTCGTTTTTTTCAATTAAATTGAAATTACACGTTTTAACCCATTGGTTGTGTTTGTCCATATTTAACCCTACCAATAGGTAATTACAATTTAATTAAAAAGTATGCAATGTTAGGTTTATCCATATTTGACCCAACATTGGTTTACAACAAACCAGCATTTTTTTGTACCTGAAGGGTCTATATTATACCATAAAAGTAAATATTAGTATTAGAGTTAGCATAAATGTACACTCTAAAAAATGCTGGGTTGTTGTAATTGGGTCCATATTTAACCCAATGTTGCCCAACATTGCCTCAATTTTTCAAATTGCATTTAAACACTTTTTTAATCATTGGTTGGGTTTGCCCATGTTTGACCCAACATTGGTTTACAGCAACCCATTTTTAAGATAGTAGTCTACATTCAATTAGTGTATTAGTAACAATACATATTAGTGTGTAGAAAATTGAAAAGGTACACCATGCTCTATATTTTAGGTACAAATATGCACCTTTATGGTATCAATATGGACTGTTCAGGTGTCTATATTTAATTATATGTCCATACTTGACCCAGCATTGGTTTAAAACAACCCAGTATTTCTTGAGTGTACATTTTTGTACCTGAAGGATCTGTATTACACCATAATATACACCATACTGTACTTTTTAGGTACTAATATTCAACTGTACTAATATCAATATGGACCCTACAGGTACACAAATGTACACTCTAAAAAATGCTGGGTTGTTGTTACCCAATGTTGGGTCAAATATGGACAAGCCCAACATTGTGTCATTTTTTTTTAATTAAATTGAAATGACACATTTTAACTCATTGGTTTTGTTAGTCCATATTTAAACCAACCAATGGGTTTTTAAAAATGTAATTTCAATTTAATTAACAATTGTATGCAATGTTGGGTTTTAATTATTTGACCCAACATTGGTTTACAACAAACCAGCATTTTATGTACCTGAAGGGTCTATATTATACCTTAAAAGTAAATATTAGTATATAATAAATTGAAAAGATACACCATAGTGTATATTTAAGGTACTAATATGCACCTTTATGGTACCAATATGGATTCATCAGGTGTCCATATTTGTCCATATTTATTCATATGTCCATATTTGACCCAGTATTGGTTTACAACAACCCAACATTTCTTGAGTGTACATATTTGTACCTATACCATATTAAACATCATACTGTACTTTTTAGGTAGTAGTATACAGCTTTGTAGTACCAATATGGACCCTTCAGGTACATAAATGTACACTCTGAAAAATGCTGGGTTGTTGTAACCCGATGTTGGGTCAAATATGGACAAACCCAACATTGTCTCAATTTTTCCAAATAAATTTAAATTAACCGTTTTAACTCATTGGTTGTGTTTGTTCATATTTGACCTAACATTGCTTTACAACAACCCAGCATTTTTTGTACCTGAAGGGTCTATATTATACCATAAAAGTAAATATTAGTATATAAAAAATTGAAAAGGTACACCATACTGTACTTTTTAGGTATTAATATGCAGCTTTATGGTACCAACATGGACCCTTCAAGTATATAAAAATGCTGGGTTGTTGTAACCCAATGTTGGCTCAAATATGTGACAAACCCAACATTGCATACATTTTTTAAATTACATTTAAATGACACTTTTTAACCCATTGGTTGGGTTTGCCCAAATTTGACCCAACATTGGTTTACAGCAGGGGTGACCAACCCTGTTCCTGGAGATCTACCTTCCTGCAGATTTCAGTTGCAAAAACACCAGCTTGTAATTATCAAGGGCTGTTCAGGTCCAAATAAATTGGTTCATGTGTGTTTGTCAAGGTAGGAGCTGAAATCTTGGAAATAAAGGTACAGATTAGTATTTAAAATTGAAAATGTACACCATACTATACTTTTTAGGTAATAGTACACACTTTTATGATACCAATATGGACTCTTCAGATGGCCATGTTTGTCCATATTTGACTGGATTACAACAACCCAGCATTTTTTGATATAAAGTTACATATTAGTATATAAAAAACTGAAAGGGTACATCATACTGTACTTTTTAGTTACCAATATGCAGCTTTATGGTACCAATTATGGACCCTTCACTATAAAATGCTGGGTTGTTGTAAACCAAATGTAATTTAATTAAAGTGTACACCATACTGTATTGCTTAGGTACTGTTATGCACCTTTATGCAGTGTTGGGAATAGGAAATAAAGGTACAGATTAGTATTTAAAATTGAAAATGTACACCATACTATACTTTTTAGGCAATAGTACACACTTTTATGATACCAATATGGACTCTTCAGATGGCTATGTTTGTCCATATTTGACTGGATTACAACAACCCAGCATTTTTTGATATAAAGTTACATATTAGTATATAAAAAACTGAAAGGGTACATCATACTGTACTTTTTAGTTACCAATATGCAGCTTTATGGTACCAATTATGGACCCTTCACTGTAAAATGCTGGGTTGTTGTAAACCAAATGTACTTTAATCACCATACTGTATTGCTTAGGTACTGTTATGCACCTTTATGCAGTGTTGGGGAAAGTATACTTTTAAAATAAATATGTAACAATCTTGGGTCACTTAAAAAAAAAAAAAAAAAGTAATATAATGTGTTATGCCATTCTTGCTTTTTTATTTTGGCTGGGCCTAAGATTGTAATATATTATTTTTAAAAATAACTTTTCCCAACACTGCCTTTATGGAATATGGACCCTTCAGGTACAGAAATGTACACTATATTGCTGTAACCCAATGTTGGGTCAAATATGGACAAACATATAAACAATTGGGGTAAAATGTGTAATTTTAATCCAACTAAAAAAAAATGTTGGGTTTGTCTATATTTGACTGGGTTATTACAATCTAGAAGTTTTTAGAGTGCTGTATATTTTTTAGGTACTAATATGTAATTTTTGGGTACCAATATGCATACTAATATGGCTTTTCAAAAGATACCACCCCAGTGTTTGTGCCTTTTATTTCTGCGAGTGTGGGTTTTGGTTTACTTGGAACAGATCTATGAAAAACTGAGCTCAGATTTTATGTTCTCAGATTTTCAACATATGTTTGCTCGTCCTATCAGGGATTTGCTGTTTTTAGTGATGTTTGCCAAGGCAAATGTTGCTGTATATTTACTGCTGTTAAACAGCCAAATGTTAAATTCTGTGTTTCCCATTAGGAATTTGACTGAATCCTTGACTAACAACTAACTGTTTCAAACCTCAGAGTGTGTCGAGCCTTTGGGATTTCATAATAGATGTTTTCCATCGCAGTAACTTGTTTGAATTCTAATGTATTCTCTTTCTAACCCTAAAAATGTTAGGTGACCAAACTCTTGTTTTAATAGATATAACTGTTTATGGAAACTAATTTGTTTAAATGCACCAAAGATTTGGGGCTAAATCACTGAGAAATGGATAGAAATATTCATTCTGAGGTATGAGGTATTCTCTTTTATCCTGACCACTGTGTTTGTAATTTATTTCCTCTATTATTTAGAGTGAAACCATTTGTATGCAGTAAACACAGTCCCATATATATATATATATATATATATATATATATATATATATATATATATATATATATATATATATATCCTCTGACAGTGAAGTTATTTAGATTTTTACAGCACATTAAGCTGCCCACAGTTCATCACTATCAATTAACGTTGGGTGTTAATGCACCATACTTAGGCCCAATCCCAATTCTACCCCTTAGCCCTTTCCCTTACCCCTACCCCTTGTTTTGCGCGGTCCAGTGAAGGGGTAAGGGTGTCCCAATTCTCTTTAGCTTGAAGGCGTAGGGCTTAGGGGAAGGGGTATACACCCGTTCGAAAGGAGATTTTTCAGGACCACACTCGAAACCAAGGGGTAAGCAAATTTCCCAGAATACACCAGCCACAACGGCAGCATGACTGCACCCGGAAGTAAGGAGATCCACAAATTAGTATTTTTTGTCATTATTACGAATTTTTACAACAAACAAACATGTTTTAATACACCCATAAATGCGTTTGGGTTTTACCATCATAATCTAAATTTAGCTATCTATAATCCATAATAATAACTCCCGTATAGCAGTTCCACAACATTCTGACACTCGATGACACTCGAATGCCCTGTCAGAAAAGTTTAGTGTATAGTTTATAGTGTCTGCTATGATGTTAATGCTGTTTTTGGTTTGTTTACATAGATGAATATGGCCACTGTGTAAATGCACAGTACAGTTACGATCTTATTACCACATTAGATTGTTATGATAACACAATATATGCCTTCAGTGATTTCCTGAAGATAAATACCAAAAAATAACACAACTGGAATAACTACAGCAGTCGCGATCGTCTGATCTCACATGAAGCAAGAAAGCTGCACATGAAGCAAGGTGCTGTAGTGGTGTCATATTTCTTAGGGGCAGATTTTGAAGCCCTTCCCCTTCACACTCGGTTTTAAGGGCCAAGAGGAAGGGGAAGGGGTAGGGGTACAAAAATAGAATTGGGATTGGGCCTTAATACTAACGTGATAATAAGCAATGAATACTTTAGCTCATCCATCAACATGATTCCTGCTGGAGTCCCATAGGATGTAATGAAGACACCCTTGTTTGTTGATAATCCACACCCTCTAGTGGGGAAAAGTGCATACTGCATCTTTAAAAAAACATTTTATTGTGGAATTGACCTCCATAATTCACTGGCAGTTATATCTAAAAATAAAAATAAAAATACTGGTCAAGTGATTGCTGCATATAAACATTTGTGCATCTAAATCAATTCTTAACAAGGTTGTTTTAATGGGTTCTCTACCTCTGAGCTCCAATTACACTAGTGCCAGATTTATTAATCGGCCTCTGCAGTCATGTGCCAGGCTTGAAATCTCCCCCTTTTTCCTGGAGATATTGATCTTCTAAGTGCCTGTGCCATGCAGAAAAAAGTATTGACATTCAGCTTCTTCTTCAGTGGTGACCTCTTCATTATCTGCTTCACTGCAGAAATGTGTCTGTCCTTAGTATGCGATCTCTGTCTCTCTCTCTCTTTCTCTCTCTCTCTCTCTCTCTCTCTCTCTCTCTCTCTCTCTCTCTCTCTCTCTCTCTCTCTCTCTCTCTCTCTCTCTTTACATTAGCAGCTGAGCTTACATTTCTCATCCTGGTCAGTGAGTGTCCACATAAAGAGCTGATGTCCACAATAAACTGATGCTTTCAGGATATACATGTAGAAAATTGGCTGTCCATGCCCCGCGTGTAAAAATACTATAGTAACGTTAAGTAAATATACTGCACTGTTTTGAACCATACTATACATAAGTGTATTATACTGTAGATATTATAGCATTTCCCAGTATTGGGGCTAGAAGAGCATTCGCTGCATAAAACATATGCCAGAGTAGTTGGCGGTTCATTCCACTGTGGCGACCCCTGATAAACTGAAGAAAATGAATGAATGAATATTATTGCATTTACAACACTTTCTTAATTAATGCTACCACCATATGGCATGCTGTACTATAAACTATATGAAATTAACTAAATACTGTATTCTTACTACACTAATGTGGTATTGTGGTTATATATATTTATAGACTACAACAGTTCTGTCTGGTTCTTGAATCTGATTGGCTGATAGCCGTGCAGTATTCTGCCAGTAACAGCACTTGTCCAACCTCCTAACCCTTCACCCTTGTGTAATACTCCGCCCATATACAGCTAGAAGCAGATGACCTTCTACAGTTTGACAAATATTACTGCTTTTGGGCAACCTAATGTACTTTTGAGGCTTTTTAGTCGAGAATGTTGTTGTTTAGATTGCAACTATGCAGTTTATTTATAAGGATAGTGCCTATTTTAAAAGTGTTTCAGACAGACAGTCCGACGGCGGCCATTATCCTGTCTTAGAGCAAAGACGGTTGATGATGTTCATCCACAAGATGACGACAGAGACCGCATTATAAGCCCTAAGAGAAAAACAGTGATTTCAAACTACAGCTGATCAAATCTTATTGAACAGGTAAACAACTTTCTAAGTCGATCTCTCTCTTTTGTATGTTATAGTACTGTATTTATACTATAGTAATATTGTGGTCTCCCGATTCCAACAGAGAAATACTGGGAAATCTCTGTAGACCAAGATGGCATTTCATGCCGTTCAGTCTTATAATCTTAAAATGTGAGCAAAATCACCTGTTTTGTTATCACTTTAGACATTGCGCTAGAGAATTATTCAAATACTAGCTCTAAAGTGACGTTAGTGAACTGGTAATGGCATCTGCTGTCCTGACGTCAGCTGCAGATATGAATGAATGGCGGAAGAAAGTAGTTCCTCTGCTTGTTTGATTTTTTATAACGTTACACACAATTATGCCGTCGAACTGTTGTATAAACGCAATATCACACTTGTAGCAGTGCGATGTGGCTGTATATCGCCACGGACGCCTCCCACCATTGCCGATTTACAGCCATATTACACTGCTACTCGTGTGAAATTGCTTATATAGTAGTTAAAAATACAGTATTGGGTAATATGTTGATATTACTGTAGTTGTTGTGTTACCGTAACAACTATAGAATTACCACAACAGATTTAATTCCAGTACTTTCTATGACTTAAAAACACTAGCTCTGTCTCATTTCAGAGCATGCATCCTTCGAAGTCCACACATTTTGAAATGAGACAATCTAGCCTACTGAGGACAGATTTTGTCACCTAGCATTCGTAACAGCTGTCATTAATAAGCGGGATTAAAAATTGCAATGCCTTTTTTTAAAGTGATTTTTTAGCAATCTGAAGGCAAAGCAAGGTTTACAGAAGGTGGAAATATGTTTCATTTGGGTCAATATGTATCAAATATGGATCAAATATACCTTCATGGTACCAATATGGATTCTTCAGGTATTTGTCCATACTTATTTTTATGTATATATTTGACCCAAGATTGGTTTACAACAACCCAACATTTCTTCAGTGAACATATTTGTACCTATACTATATTAAACATCATACTGTACTTTTTAGGTAGTAATATGCAGCTTTGTAGTACCAATATGGACCCTTCAGATAGATAAATGTACTCTGAAAAATGCTGGGTTGTTGTAACCCGACGATGGATCAAATATAGACAAACCCAACATTGTCTCAATTTTTCTAATTAAATTTAAATGACACGTTTTAACTCATTGGTTGTGTTTGTTCATATTTGACCCAACATTGCTTTACAACAACCCAGCATTTTTTTCACCTGAAGGGTCTATATTATACCATAAAAGTAAATATTAGTATTTAAAAAATTGAAAAGGTACACCATACTGTACTTTTTAGGTATTAATATGCAGCTTTATGGTACCAACATGGACCCTTCAAGTATATAAAAATTCTGGGTTGTTGTAACCCAATGTTTCTCTGTGGAGTTTGCATCTTCTCTCCGTGTTGGCGTGGGTTTCTTCCAGGTGCTCCGGTTTCCCAGACAAGTCCAAAGACATGTGCTATAGGTGAATTAAATAAGCTAAAGTGTCCATAGTGTATGTGTGTGAATGAGTGTGTATTGGTGTTTCCCAGTGATGGGTTGCAATTGGAAGGGCATCCGCTGTGTAAAACATATGCTGGATAAGATGGCGGTTTATTCTGCTGTGGCGACCCCAGATTAATAAAGGGACTAAGCCGAAAAGAAAATGAAGGAATGAACGTAACCTAACATTAGTCCATGTTTGTCATCGCACTGTACCGTCTGTTCAGGGAAAACAGACCAAAAACATTCATTTTCCAGAGAAAATAACTTGCACTCAAACCATTTATTTAAATCCTAAAAACATATTTGGTTTTTCAATTTACAATATGTTGTAAGACAGTGATGTCTTATCCTCCTAAACACCGGTAAGGAATCAGGATTATTGCTTTTCTTCTAACCCATCATCTGCTTAGTCTTTTTTTTATTGTGCCAGTGCTTTAATCCATAAAGCATTGAGGACAAAATGAGCACCAGTAAGATTCATGTCCAGAAATATGCTAAATAAGAGCATGTGCTTGGTAAACGTGCAACATTTGTCCTCAGTTTTACATACTATTTACTCTTCTAAAGTCTGAGATGTAATATTTGTTGGAAATGTTTTTAATTTAATAATCAAACCACCATCAAACTGATTAAAGGTGACTGTAAATACATTTATACGTTTACAAAATAGTGCTATTTTAATTAAACGCCGTTCTATTAACAGAATACTGAAAAGATTTATCAAAATTTCTACAAAATATTTTAACATTTATAATGTGGGAGGCACGGTTGCTGAGTGGTTAGCACTGTCGCCTCACAGCAAGAAAGTTGCTGTTTCAAGCCTCAGCTGGGTCAGTTGACATTTCTGTGTGGAGTTTGCGTGTTCTCCACCTGTGCGTTCCTTCCTCCGGGTTAAATTGGGTAATTAATCTAGATTAATAAAGGCACTAAGCCGAAAAGAAAACCAATAAATGAATGATGGTGCATTTTAGAACTTTTGGGCTCCATGGCTGGATTTGCTCAGGGCCCCAAAATCACTAAATTCGCCCCTGCCTGTATATCTGTAACTTGAGAATTTCCTTCTTTGTTTTGAGATTTACATTAGGCCTATGGATTTCTTCTGTTCTGGAAGAGCATGAGCAGTGGTGTAAAATAACAAGTTACAAATACTCAAATTACTGTAGTTGGGTAGTCTTTCTCAGAAATTGTAATTTAAGTCGTTTTAAAAATGTGTACTTTTACTTTCCCTTGAGTACATTTGTAGTGCTGTATCTGTACTTTTACTCCACTACTTTTCTTCAACCTGCAGTCATTACTTTATTATTTCTTGTCTATGGGGATTAGAAAAATCAGTCCTGAGATTTCTTCAGCTTGAAGTTGTGCGGACATTACCACTATGACGTCTATCAGACATTGGATTTTGGTTGCCATACCTGATAAATAAATGTCAGTATTTGACGTCAATATGACGTTGGTTTAAGATGTTGGCGCGACTTTGAATTTTGGTCATTTTCTAACAACCTAAAATTGACCAAATATTAATGTCATTTGACATTGTTATTGGACGTCAAAATAAGGTTGTCCTTAGACACTGGTTAGACATTGAATTTTGGTTACCTGACATCACAACCTAGATCTAACCTAATATTAACATCTTATGATAGTGTGTGCCTGCTTTATAATTGCAGCAAACTGTTTGGAAGCTTTAAAAATGTCCAAGAAAACGTCCAAAATCTTTACATGCATTGACACAGAGACTGTTTAGATGCATGTCACTGATGAGAAGATGACAGATGTTTACTGTATGATGATCGAAATGGCCTTAAACACCCTGCAGGCACAAGACGTCAAATTGATGTTGTACTCTAATGTCATGGGGACGTTGCATTTTGTTTGGAAATGAAAATCGGGTTGACATCAGAACCCAACGTCAGGCTGACGTCAATGTCCAACGTCCAACTTAAAACCAACCAAATATCAACGTCTAATCATGTTACAGCTTAACGTTGTGTGTACGTTACCACTATGACGTCTATCAGACACTGGATTTTGGTTGCCATACCTGATGAATAAATGTCAGTATTTGACATCAATATGACGTTGGTTTAAGATGTTGCCTCGACAATGGATTTTGGTCACTTTCTAACAACATAAAATCAACCAGATAACAATGTCATTTGACGTCATTATTGGACGTCAAAATAACGTTGTCCTTGGATGCTGGTTAGACATTGAATTTTGGTCACCTGACATCACAACCTAATCTAACCTAATATAAACGTCTTATGATATTGTGTGCAGTGTTGCCAGATTGGGCAGTTTCCCGTCCAATTGGGCGGTTTTGAATTTATTTTTGCGGGTAAAAAATGACATAGGCGGGTAGTGAAAATTTGGGTGGTTTTGCAACGGCGTGCCCTCCAGCCCCGGTCTGCCCTTATAAACCTCTTTTGATCGCATACATACGCTTAGAACAGTGTAGAAACGCTTGTGATCTCCCTCCCCGACACGACATCTCAATCACTCGCCCTAACTGATTGTGCCTGCTGGACAATAACTCAATGCACTACATAATGTTACGTTTACACATACACATGTACAAATTACATGTAAATGAATCAGCTTTTTACAGTAATAATCACTCCTCTTGAGTACTTTTGAAAGTTTTTCTTTTTACTCATACTACATTTTTAGGCAGGTAATGGTACTTTTACTTAAGTATGATTTTTCAGTAACATACTCAACATACTCGAATGTCTACAAGCAAAACAATGGAAAAACTCAAGTCTAATCTGACAGAGCTGTGTGTGTGTGTGTGTGTGTGTGTGTGTGTGTGTGTTTGACATTTTCTGCTGACTTGAAGAATTAAATGAAACCTTAAACGACCTGCCTCATTTTCTCACTAGTGGGCAACAGTTTTCCCGCCTCAAAGGAGAGGAGGTGGGCAACTGGAGCGGGCTCATTAGTTACCCCGATGATGGAGGGATGAAGCCGGCCAGAAATGGGAGGAAAAGGTACAAAGCAGCACAGAAACCGCTCTACAACACCAACAACAACACAAGAGAGATAGAGAGAGAGAGAAATAGAGAGAATGCCACATTAGCCAATGAACAGCCGCTTGCATGTTTGGACTGAAGACACATCCAATCTCATCAGCCAATCAGACGAGCTCAATTAATGAATCAAGCCAATTTATGGGCAATCAGAGCACCAGGGCTAATTAGAGGTTGACTGTGATTTTTCTTTTTGCCAAATACCACAGCATTGATCGCTTTAGGAGGGATTTTTTCCTATTCGCTTTCTCCGAACTTCACCATGGTGCAATTATCCATTAGCAATTACATAAAAGTTTGGGAATTTGAGAAATTAAGCAAAAGTGTATGCATTTGTTCACAATTGAATACAAAATAGCTATTTTTGTTAAAAAATGATGTGTGAAATTGACTATGTTCTCTTATGATACACGTTTATTTGCTAGTGGTTGAATTAGGTTGTAATATATTATCAATTCATCCATTATGATTGATTTTTCAATAACAATAGTATGTTTACAGTGGTAAATGACTGTAAACATATTATAAAACGATAGTATTTATGATTGCATATGATATTAATAGCATGTTACACTGTCCTGCATCTTTAAAATGGCCTTATAGACCATATCAATATAGACTATTTTTAGGGATGTAAAAAAAACAGTGGTCCAAACGTATTTCCTGTTTTACATTTTTAATTTCTACAGCTTCCAAGAATCCAAAAGGAGCCACATATTAATAAATAATGTTACGATAGCTGTTTTAACATTAAGTTATGCTTGAATTGCCTCTTGTTACAGTTATAAAATAGTTTGATAACAAGAAGAAAATGTTCATGGGCCAATGACATCTCCACATTGAAATGGTCTATAGCGATATTACTGGTCCATGAACATTTCCTGCTTGTCGTCAAACTATTTCAGAACTGTAATGAGATGTAATCCAGTCATAACCAATGTTAACACAGCTGCCATTAAAATGTATTAATATGTGGAGCTTTCTGGATTCTTAGAAGCTGTGGAAATAAAAAATCTAAAACAGGAAATACATTTGGACTATTGTTATTGTTTACATCCTCTTAAAATGGTCTGTATTCGATTTTATAATATAATCTGATATATCATTTTGATGATTTGGCTTTCTCATGTACATCACGTTTTTTCTTTTGCAAAAAAAGAATGAAGATTTCTTCAGTTTAAATATTTATGCATCAATCAGCGGCTGAGTTTTGATCTAGGTTATGGTTAGGCATCAATTTAGATTCACGAAAGAGATTTTATGCAAATAAAGTCTGTTTTTGGATGTTTCTGAAGTAATTTTTGTGAAAATATCCTTCAGCGTAGTAGATAAATGTAAGTAAAATGAAATGAAAACATACTAACACTGACCTGTTTATTAAAGTATATCAAATAATAGGTATCAAATAAATAATCATTTATTTCAATTGATTAAAAACTTGCTGATGAATTGAATAAAACCTAGTGGTAGGAAGGATAAAGGAAGTATAAGGTTTAAAATTAAAATGAAGTATCCATTCGCCCCCTACTATTTCCGTGATCATTTTAAAACAGAAATATTTATAATACACTAGCAGTAGACTGAAGTAATTTTTTAACCATAAATGATGACTGCTCTTTCTGGGTCAAACGCAGATTTGAAAGTTCAATTGTGATGATATATATCTATTTCCACAATGAATAATGCGTCTCTGACTTCAGTTCACCAGAAGCATGCTCGAATTTTATTCATACAGCCCAAATTCATACTAAGCATACTTTTTTAACAATTGTTTTTCACAAATTTAAATGTAGAATTCAATTTGGAAGCATCATAGTTCTAATGCTCTTAAGGCTTGTTCACACTGGGAGGATTTTCCCTGATGACCTTCACAGCCAATCACAGTCATTTCTGTTGAGCACGTGAACACAATGGCAAATCGGCAATGTTTAAGAAAGCGCTAATATGTTAGCAAAAAATAGCCTTTTTTTAAATTTCAGGATCGATTGCTCCGAATTCCAGTATCGTGACAACCCTAATCCCAACACAAAGCGAAGTTAACTTCATTGTTTTTACAAATGTAAGTGAATTGAACATGAAACAATTAAGTTGTCCCCCCAAACACAACTTACTCAATTTAAATTGAACGAATAGGGCAGCATCGTAACCATCAAGAGAGCTAATTCAGCAATATGATGCAGGATGGTGTTGCACAAAGGCATGCTTTTTGATTAGCGTGGAGAAAGCGAATGGGATTTAGCCATGGTGGAGCCCCCGCTGTGGCACTCTCATGTGGTTTTCAGCTCATTGAACCGCACCTTTCAGCGTAACTCTTAAACCTAATCCACTTGTATGCATCTTGACAGATGTGTCCGTCAGAATTTTCAGCAGTCTGAGGCTCAGAACTCCGTAGTTATCACGCCCTGCCTAGCTGAAATTCAGAAGAAAAAAAAAGAAAAGAAAAGGTAGGCCACACTGATGGCGTCTCCAGCTCACCTCCTTGCCAACCTTACGTTCCCCCTTTTTGAGGATGTCTCTTCGTCTTTTCCATCTGGTCTGAGAGGCTCAGTGCTCGGTGCACCGCCGGTCCGTTTTCTGCATGCAACCCTCCATCCGCCCCTTGACCTCTGACCCCCACCACAGCCCTCCTTGTGTCCCTTTGGATCTCATGGGTCCCTGTTTCTGTGTTCCATCATGCATTTCTTAAACTCCTATACGCCTCACCTGTGTGTGTCATGAGCACAGTTGAGTGTGTGTGTGCGTATGTGTGTGTGTGTGCATGCACGCAAATATATGTGTGTGCGTGTGTGCATGCACGCAAATGTATGTGTGTGTGTGTCATGTGATATGATTCCCGCTTGCACATTGCACCGCCTTTCTTTGAGTTAATTTTTCTTTCCATGAAAATGATCAGAAATTGTGTCTCCGCCGAGGGTGTTTTGACTGCTCACACACACATACACATGTAAACGCGATCATGATTACCCAGTGTGCACCTCTTCAGGCTACAGCACAGTCACATGTCATGACGTCACTCCAGTCAGAGATGTATGGAATTGCTTAATGTGTTTTGCTCTTTTTCTTCTGCCGTTCCTTCGCTTTGTTTCTCTCCCGTTATTTGTTTGTTTATTTGTTTTTGTCATTGCACTTCATTACAAACTAATATTTTAATTGGTGTTTCCATACCCCCATTAACTCACACTGTTGTTATTATTATTATTATTATTATTATTATTATTATTATTATTATTATTATTATTATTATTATTGTTATTATTATTATTATTATTATTATTATATTTATTATTATTATTATTATCTTTGTTGTTATTATTATACTATTATTATATTTATTATTATTATTATTATTATTATATTTATTACTATTATTATTATTTATTATTATTATTGTTCTTATTTATTATTATTATTATTATTATTATCATTATCATTATCATTATTATTATTATTATTATTAATATTATTTTACTATTATTATTATTTTTATTACTATTATTATTATTATTATTATTAATATTATTATTATTATTATTATTATTATTATTATTATTATTATTATTATTATTATTATTATTATTATTATTACTATTATTATTATTATTTATTATTATTATTGTTCTTATTTTTTATTACTATTATTATTATTAATGTTATTTTACTATTATTATTATTTTTATTACTATTATTATTATTATTATTATTATTACTATTATTATTATTATATTTATTATTATTATATTTGTTATTATATTTATTATTATTATATTTATTATTATTATTATTATTATTATTATTATTTATTATTATTATTGTTCTTAGTTTTTATTACTATTATTATTATTAATATTATTTTACTATTATTATTTTTATTACTATTATTATGATTATTATTATTTTACTATTATAAGTTTTTATTACTATTATTTTTACTATTATTATTATTATTATTATTATTATTATTAATATTTTTATTATTATTATTATTATTATTCAGCAATATTATTGCAAAAGTGATATTATAAAATATGTAATCATTTATACCATAAGAAATTTTGAAAATTTGAATTGCCATTTATAGTGGTGTAATAATGGTGTTGTTATTTTTATTATTATTATTATTATTATTATTATTATTATTATTCAGTAGTGTCATTGCAGAAGTAATATTTAATATAATTAATAACTTAAATAATTTTTTTTGAATATGTTACTGACATTAATAATGGTGTAATAATGGTGTTGCTATTTTCATTATTACTATTATTATTAAGCCGCACTGTTATTATTATTATTCAATATTATTCAGTAGTGTTATTGCAAAAGTAATATGTAATATAATTAATCATTTAAATAATAAGAAATTGTAAATATTTTAATGACATTTATAGTGGGTAATATTACTATTACTGTTATTATCAAGTCACACTTGTTGTTATTATTCAATATTATTTAGTAGTATCATTGCAAAATAATATTATGAAATATTTAATAACTTAAATTATAAGAAATTGTGAATATTTTAATGACATTTATAGTGGTTTAATAATGGTGTTATTATTATTATTATTATTATTATTATTATTATTATTATTATTAACTCACACTCTTAGTTTTTATTCAACATTATTCCATCATTTTATTGCAAAAATAATATTATAAAAATATAAATAATAATACATTTTATTTATTTTTATAGTTATTTATATATTTATTTTGAAAGGCATTTATAGGTGTGTAATAATGGTGTTGTTGTTATTATTATTATTATTATTATTATTATTATTATTATTATTATTATTATTATTATTATTATTATTATTATTATTATTACCTCACACTGTTATTATTATTCAATATTATTCAGTAGTGTTATTAAAAAATTATTTTATAAAAAGATTTATAATTAAATGTAATAATAAGAAATTATGAATTGTTGTTGTTGTTATTATTATTATTCAATAGTATTATCGGTTATATTATATAATAGTTAATTTAAATAATAAACAATATTAAATAATTTAAATGTATTTGATAGGGATGTAAAATGCCTTTAATATTAATAAATACTCAACGTTTTGTTTTACAGTACAATAGGATTAAAGCAATAGTAATAACAATATTTTCAGTAATCTAACTTGTTATTATTAATATATATATATATATATATATATATATATATATATATATATATATATATATATATATATATATATATATATATATATATATATATATATATATATGTAGTTTTTAAATTTATGGTGCATTACTATTAATAATACTATTAATAATAAATTATTCATTAAAATAAATTAACTAATTATTTATTTATTTATTAAATTAATTAAACTGTAGCCTTTTACATCAGGCTGGTGTAATATCACCCATTAGCGTTATGGTAGATCTATGCAAGGCCTTGCAGGGCAGCCATTTTGGCTCTGATTTCATTTACAGTATCATTAAGTGGTCTGCATTAGCAGGACTTCCACCATTACAGTCCATTTAAATCCCATTAACATGGAAACAGAAAACACTGATGCAAACAATGTGAAAAATATCTCCACACTCTCATATTTTACATTGTACTCTTTTGGTCCATGTGTTTAATGCATATTTTTCTGTATTTCTGTTTCACAACCAAGGTGAGGACTCATGTTTCATCCACTGCTGCTGCTTCTCATTGTGGTGAAACTGTGATTTTTCTTTTCTATTTCTCCTCAGAGCATCTGAAATGACCATTTGGGTTGAATATAAGTGTGTTTTGACAGTCAGGAACGAGTCTTCAGAGCTGCTTGTCAACAATTCTTAAGGAATACTAGAGGAGTTCTGATTAAAACATGCAACCGATGAGGAAATGGGATTAAACACTGCAGAAATAGTTCAGTCTAGTATTTACATTTACATTTACATTTAGTCATTTAGCAGACGCTTTTATCCAAAGCGACTTACAAATGAGGACAAGGAAGCAATTTATACAACTATAAGAGCAGCAGTGAACAAGCGCTATAGACAAGTTTCAGGCGTGTAAAAGTCTATTTTATATGCAATTAATGAAAGATTTGTTTAGATCAGTTAATGAAAGATAAGTTTAGTACAAATATACAAAGCAAAATAGTTACGACGATATCATAATATTTTAAAACATTAAGTAATTTGGTATTACAATAATACTTGAAATCTGGGGCGTAGCAACCGGGGGGGACGGGGGGGTGGGGTAGGGTGGGTTGCAAGGGATCCGTCCACCTCACTTTTAGAGACAGACCATTTAGAAACAGGTGATTAATTATTATATGATAATATACTCTAAAAATGTCCGCTACGCCCCTGCTTGAAATGCATGTTTCAATGTTTTTGTTTAAAATGTGAATATGAAAGTGTGATTTGTAGATGAATAAAATAATTTAAAAATGTAATTAAAAATAAAAATAGCCATTGTAAATTTAAATATGAAATGTCATGTATAAAAATTATTAATAATTTAATAATACAAATTTTATTTTATTCTTTTTTGCTCTGTGATGGCTCATGTGACCAGACTTTTTGTTTTGTTGCTTAAGCAATTGTTCAGTATTTCAGTAATTTTTTTGTTTATTTATTTGTTATTATTAATTAATTAATTTGTTTTTATTTATTATTTTATTTTTTGTACTGTATATACACTACCTGACGAAAGACTTGTTACCTATCCAAGTTTTAGGAACAACAAATAATAACTTGACTTCTAGTTGATCATTTGGTATCAGAAGTGGCTTATATGAAAGGCAAAGGCCTCTAGATTACGCTTATTTTACCAAAATAAAATATGATCATGCCTTGATTTTTAATTCTTTAATTAGGACAGTAAGGTCTGACTTTGCTTAGACAAAAGTCTTGTCACTTAACAAATAATGTCCAGTATAGAATATGTTGTCATGCTGCAGTGGAAAAGAATGAATATTGTGGATGACTCTCATGAGCTTGGAGGACTGCATCCATACATCTCTGCAATGACTCAAATCACTTATTAATAAAGTCATCTGGAATGGCAAAGAAAGCGTTCTTGCAGGACTCCCAGAGTTCATCAAGATTCTTTGGATTCATCTTCAATGCCTCCTCCTTCATCTTAACCCAGACATGCTCAATAATGCTCATGTCTGGTGACTCGGCTGGCTAATTCGGGAGCACCTTGACCTTCTTTGCTTGCAGGAAATTTGATGTGGAGGCTGAAGTATGAGAATGAGCGCTATCCTGCTGAAGAATTCACCCTCTCCTGTGGTTTGTAATGTAATGGGCAGCACAAATGTCTTGATACCTCAGGCTGTTGATGTTGCCATTCACTTTGCAGATCTCTCGCATGTCCCCATACTAAATGTAACCCCAAACCATGATTTTTCCTTCACCAAACTTGACTGATTTCTGTGGGAATCTTGGGTCCATGCTGGTTCCAGTAGGTCTTCTGGAGTATTTGTGATGTTTGGGATGCAGTTCAACAGATAAATCATGGGAAAAATCTACCTTCTGCCACTTTTCCAAATGATCAACTAGAAGTCAAGTTATTATCTGTTGCTCTTACAACTGAGAACGACGACAAGACTTTTGTTGGGTAGTGTGATTTGGGGTCAATAATTGTTACAATGATATATATATATATGTATGTGTATATATATACGTATCTATATATATATATATATATATATATATATATATATATATATATATATATATATATATATACTTTTAAAAATAACAAAGTTTAATGTAAAATGATAATAAAATTATAAACCCGGAGAAATATTTAGTTATTTAAAAAAAATTAATTTAATAAATACTTTTTTATTTTATTTTATATTATTAGGAAATTTAAATTATTTACTATATACTATATATTTTTTCTCTAATTGTTTGTCATTGTGCCATGTCTGTGAAGCACTTTGCTCAACATTCAAATTATACAAATAAAGCTGACCTTGACCTTGAATGTTTATATTGCATAAATATTAAGTATTTAAAAAGACTATAGAAGACACAAGACATGTCACTCGTATAGTTTTGAATGGGGAAAATGTAACAGTGGAAATGGCGAATAAAGCCCCACCTTCTAGTACAGTAGCCAATCAGCAATCAATATAGACTGTCGATTGTCTGGGGGAAGGGCTCGAACCAGATGTAAATTTCTGTAGATTTTGAGTGATTTGAACATTTAGAAATGAACTAAAGAGACAGATGTTGTTTAATTTTATTGGTTCCTGATGTAAAATGTAATCGTAAGCTTGGCAAGCAATTTTGGAGAATTTAATGTTTCCCCATTCAGACAGAATGCCTGAACATACTGCCCGAGAATCGTTTCAAGGATGACTGCCGAGTGAAATGACTTGCCTTAAATGGTCTTTAGATTTAGATCAAGGGAATTTGGATTTCTATTTTTAGTTTCTGTAAGGTTTATTTAAAAAAAAAAAAACTAGAAGCTTTGTCATAACCAAAGAAGTACCAGAGGCTATATTAGACCAAATTAGACCGGGCTTTTAAATATAAAACAAACAAACAATACAAATCCAAAAAAATCCTGTGATCTTGTTTGATTCTTTAATTATTTATGTCTGATTATATGAGAATTGACAGAAATCCATAGACGTTTCTTCAGGACTGTTTGACAAGAGTGTAGAAATGCAAATCTTCATCAAGAGTGATCTGGTTCTTCAGTGTGGTTCTCCATGCTGAAATAGAGTCTCCTGCAAATGTAGAGTGTGTGTGTGTGTGTGTGTGTGTGTGTGAGAGTGTGTGTGTGCTCAGCTTATGGAGAGACGTGTGTTTGACTCTCTGTGTTCTGGCAGGTATCTGGAGCGCATCGACGGCTCCTTGCAGTTCAACTCCTCCTCCTGCAAGGAATTACGGCAAGACATCACGGATGTCAAAGTATTGACCATGTAAGTTTCTGCTTCAGATAGATCGCTCCGGCGGGACTCAGATTTCCTGATGAATGTCTCGTCCCGAAGGACAAACCCTGTAAAAAGGACATCTATTTAAGGAAATATAATAGAGCACCCTTTCCTTTCTTCACTGTAGTACACCAGTGCAATGCGAAGTTCACTAAAAGGGATAGTTCACCCAAAAAAATCTAAGTTGGTTATCATTTACTTACTCTAGACTTGTTTTGTTCTGTTAAACCCAAAAGTAGATGTTTTGAAGAATGCCGGAAACCTGTAACCATTGACCTCCATAGTAGGAAAAAAATTACTATGAAAGTCAATGGTTACCTATTTCTAACCCAAACTGGTTTAAAACAAGTGGAGAGTAAGTAAAGGATGACAGTATTTTTAATTTTGGGTAAAATATCCCTTTAATGTGCCAGTTTAAATCAACATCTACTCTTTTTGTTTATATATGTATCTAGTATTGCTTGTTATAAACGATGGATCTGTGATGGATATTCATTTTTTTTGTAAAAATTAATTTGCGCTCAGAATTTATCATCAACTATCATAACCTTCTCTGCCCCTCCAAACGAAATGATTTTCTTTATTTATAGTCACATGTAATGCCTTTAGGGCTGAGGCGGGGCCATCAGCAGTTTAGTGTGGACCTATCAATCATTTAGGGTGGGACTTTCATTCATTTAGGGCGTAGCTGTCTTAGGGCGGGGCTGTCAGTCATTTAGGGTGAGACTTTCATTAATTTAGGGCGTAGCTATCTTAGGGCGGAGCTATCAGTCATTTAGGGTGGCACTACCAATCTTTTAGGGTGGGGTAATCAGTAATTTAGGATGGGGCTTACAGTCCTTGAGGGAGGACTTATCAGTCATCTAGGGTGAGGCTATCAGTCATTTAGGGCGGGGCTATCAGTCATTTAGGGCGGAGCTATCACTCATTTAGGGCGAGGCTATCAGCTATTTAGTGCGGGGCTATCTATCATTTAGGGCGTAACTATCAGTCATTTAGGGCGGGGCTATCAGTCATTTAGGGCGGGGCTATTAATAACTTAGGGTGGAGCTATCAGTAATTTAGGGCGAGGCTATCAGTTATTTAGTGTGGGGCTATCAATCATTTAGTGCGGGGCTATGAATAATTTAGGGCAGAGCAATCAGTCATTTAGGGCAGGGCTACCAGTCATTTAAGGTGGAGCTATCAGTCATTTAGGGCGAGGCTACCAGTCATTTAGCGTGGAGTTATCAGTCATTTAGGGCGAGGCTATCAATTATTTAGTGCGAGGCTATCAATCATTTAGTGCGGATCTATGAATAATTTAGGGCGGAGCTATCAGTCATTTAGGGCAGGGCTACCAGTCATTTAGCGTGGAGTTATCAGTCATTTAGGGCGAGGCTATCAATTATTTAGTGCGAGGCTATAAATCATTTAGTGCGGGGCTATGAATAATTTAGGGCGGAGCTATCAGTCATTTAGGGCAGGGCTACCAGTCATTTAAGGTGGAGCTATCAGTCATTTAGGGCAGGGCTACCAGTCATTTAAGGTGGAGCTATCAGTCATTTAAGGTGGAGCTATCAGTCATTTAGGGCTGGCTACCAGTCATTTAGGGTGGGGCTATCAGTAATTTAGGGCAGAGCTATAAGTAATTTAGGGCAGGCTATCAGTCGTTTAGGGCTGTAGTCTTTTCGACTTAGTCCCTTTATTCATCCGGGGTCGTAGCGAACAGCCCATTCTAGACTGCACTTAGGAAAATATTTTTTATGAGTGTAAGTCAGGATTGTCGACCTGAGTAAATTATGATGTGCACAAAAAAAGTAATATAAATAAACAAAACTTCAACACAATGAACCACTACAACCTCCATTGTAGTATTGCTAGTTACATCAGTACAGTTAACTGATAACCATTAACATGTTGATGAATGGCAAAACTCTTTAAAACTTTAAATCTTTAGATAAATTTAGACTCTCAGCTGTAAGGGTTAAATACAGAAGAGCCTAACATGAACAAAAAACTGTGTAAATGTGATGATTTGTTCACAAAATATGGCTTGATGGAATCCAGTGAGAGCAGACCACAGTGAACACTAGGCTTGAAGATTTGATCAGTTTATTGACGCACTTAAAGCATGTCAACTCAACTGACATCTCACAAAAAATAACCCAGAGCATGAATAGTACAATTTAAAATGTTTTAAGTAAAGCTGTTCATTTAAGAGTTTTTTTTGTGTCGTTTTTATTCTTGTGTAAGATTCGCCCTACACAAAGAGGCCCTCGGCTGAAAAAGTTTGAGAATCACTGTTTTAGGGTATAGCTATGAGTCCTCATGGGCAGGCTATTAGTCATTTAGGGCGGGGCTTTCATTCATTTAGGGCAGAGTTTCCCAACCCTGTTCCTGAAGGCACACCAACAGTACACATTTTCATTCTCTCCCTAATCAAACACACCTGAAACAACTCATCAGAACATTGGAAGAGACTCCAAAACCTGAAGTTAATGGGTCAGATGAGGGAGACATCCAAAACATGAACTGTGGGTGTGCCTCCAGGAACAGGGTTGGGAAACACTGATTTAGGGCATAGCTATTAGCCATTTTGGGTGGAGCTATCATGCATTTAGGGTGGGGCTAACAGTCATTTAGGGCGGGTCCATTTGTCAATTAGGGTGAGCTATCAATCATTTAGGCCGGGGTAATCAGTCCTTTAGGGCGGAGCTACGAGTCATTTAGGGCAGAGCTATTAATCATTTAGGCCGGGGTAATCAGTCCTTTAGGGCAGAGTTATCCATAGTTTAGGGTGGAGCTATCGGTCATGTAGGGCAGGACAATAAGTCATTTAGGGCGGGCCCATTAGTCATTAGGGAGGCGCTATCTGTCATTTAGGACGGAGCTATCAGTCACTTACGGCAGGGCTTTCATTCATTTGGGGCATAACTATCAATAATTTAGGGCGGGGATATCAGTCATTCAGGGTGGGACTTTCATTTCTTTAGGGCAGAGCTATTAGTCATTTAGAGTGAGCTATCAATCATTTAGGGTGGGATAATCCATCCTTTAGGGCGGAGCTGTTATTAATTTAGGTGGAGCTATCAGTAATTTTAGGGTGTGGCTTTTATTCATTTAGGGCGGGACCATCTGTCCTTAGAGTTTTAACAAAATAGTGAAACCCTTTCTAAGTTGTTTGTGTAGACTTGTATTGGAGTATTATAAAAATACTCAAAATGTCTCTGTAAATGTTTTCAAATAATTATATTTGATTTACCAAAGTCACACAAGGGTCAATTTCACATCTGTCACATCCATAACGGAGAGGGGTCACATCCGTAACCAAGCCTTTTCCTCATAAATGCAAAAAATGTCAAATAATTTTTGATCTCTTAACTCTGTTTAGTTGTTTTGAAAATTTTAAACAGTATAAATTTAAGTTTACATTTTTAATGCAAATTTTACATCCATTTTGCTGGAGCTGCTCTATTGCGGTGAGCGTTTTCAGATAATTGAATTGATTATATACATGCTTGTGTTTTAGGGTGAAGACTTCCGAGCTGTTTGAGCGATGGAGGAACCTGCAGGTGTGTAAGTGGGATCAAAATAAGGAGGAGACGGATAATTTCAAGTGAGCACACACACTTTTACCTTCATCATAATGGGGTTTCTTTGGCTGCGTCTCAATCAGCATACTTGATCATTAGTCAGTGCACTAATCAGGGCATCAGGAATTTTTATTGCTGTCTCAGTTGCAAAATTCTTTTAGTGCACTGAAACATTTACATCCTGAAATGTCCCACATAAAAATCAAGGGGCATTAATGAATCACATGACCCAAATCATCAAACATAATGACAAGCAAGAGATGTTTTTCTAAAAAGAATCTGTTATTTATTTATTTTTTAACATGAACGAAGATAGTTAGACAGGTTATGAAAAATCAGGCAGGTTGAAATTTGGAACAAACTGTATTTGTCATTAAAATGTGTCTTTAAAAGTGTCATTACTTTGTCAAATCATTTTTAACAGCGTCAATTAATATTTATTGACATTTTAATGGCAAATTCAACTTTTACCACAGTTGTAATTAGTGAGGGAACAACAAGGGGTCGGATCCAAACACAGCTTGTATTAGGATGGTCGGACAGGCAAGGTTCAAAACAGGGACAGACGGTGGCACAAAGGTAATCCATAAGAGTAATGAGTAAACAGGTGAAGGGTCGAGGCAGGAGGCAAAACAAACAAAAAGATAAAACAAACAAGGGTCAAAACAAGGCTAAGAAACGCTTAGAAAATGCACACTACAGCGAAACAAGACTGTTATGTGTGTGTGGATTGTCGCTATATATTCCATGTAATCAGTGGTGATGAACTGCAGCTGTGTGTATGCAATCAGGAGGTGAGCTGAAACTGGTGTGTGACTGCAGGACATAATGGGATTTGTAGTCCTGTTCAGTGGCAGATGTGAGGTGTAGAGTGCCCTCTAGTGTGTCTGGTTAGCACTCTACTTGGTGTACATGACAACTGTAGTTGAGGTCAAAAAATATTAATGACGCTGTTAAAAAAATTATGACCTATTTTTAATTTTAATCATGTTTAAAACAAATTTAGTTATCGTATCTTGGTAATGTCAAGTTGTCATGACAAAAACAAATAACGGGTTGTGATGTATTTGTTTATGTCAAGTTGTCATAAACAATGTCATCTTTGCATTTAAGATGTCATCACTGAGACAATGACACTTAATGACCGTTGTTATAAATATGCATAAAATCTCATTCACATTCATGACACATCATAAAGGTTTAATGACAGTCATCCCTTCAAGTAAATTCTTACTCAATCAAATTATTTAACTATAATGTACTCTTAAAAACTTCGTAAAATTCATATTAGTCCACATATTAGTCCTGCTGTTGTTTATAAACTCCAGTTTTGATGACGTAAAATGTGAAATTTCTCACGTCACACTCAAGTGTGTACCAATGTGTAGTGAACTACACTCATCAATGCCCTTACCAGTGTCCTAATTCAAGCTAGGGCGTTGATTGAGATGCAGCCTTCGTCAAACAAAAAATGAACGATGTCATCTCTTTGGATATTCAACTGGTGTGTTTTGTTGTAACAAAGCGATGATGTCACCCCCTCCCCCAACCATCCAATAGGATGTCTCTGTCCCGCTGCTGCAATGCCCCCTCCTTCCTGTTCACCACCAAGAGAAACACTCCCTCCGGCACCAAACTGCGCTACGAAGTGGACACCAGCGGGATCCTGCACATCAGCCCGGAGATCTTCAAGATGTTCCCTGATGTGAGTGAGAGCGCCGGATGCAGTGGCGCGTGCAAACCACCTGTGGGGCAGGGGCAGAAGGACCAAAAAGGGCACTAAAAAAAGTGGGAAAAAGTTCCTTCTGCTTTTTTTCTTTTCTTTCCCTGGCATCCGATTGATATACGTTGATAGATATAGAATGCACATATCAAATATAAACATTTACATTTAATACACACTCAAAAATGAAGGTACAAAATCTGTCACTATAGGGTGGTAGCTTTAGGGTACACTTTTGTAACTAAGGTACTATGAGGTCCACATTTTTATGTTTGTTGTATTAATATGTGTCTTTAAAGATGCAGTATGTAAGTTTGAAAGCAGCAGCAGATTTAGCTAGTTTACCTCAGATCTTAAAAATAAAATAAACCGCCTGAAATTGAACTTGAGAACTGTGACTCACTATCAGTGATTCAGCATGTACATTTAGTAATGTTAAAAAGGTTTAATATGTATTAATTAGATTGTAAATCTTACCATTTCATGAGTGAGTGCATATTCTGTGCTTCTGAATGGCTGTATTTAAATAAAAAAAATATATATATAAAAAAAATTTTATATATATATATGTATATATATATATATATATATATATATATATTTATTTATTTTTTTCAAGACACTTCTATACAGCTTAAAGTGACATTTAAAGGCTTTTAATTAGGTTAACTAGGCAGGTTAGGGTAATTAGGCATGTTATTGTATAACGATGGTTTGTTCAGAAAAAAATATAGCTTATAGGGGCTATTAATATTGTCCTTAAAATGGCGTTTAAAATATTAAAAACTGCTTTAATTCTGACTTCAACTGTATATATATATATATATATATATATATATATATATATATATATATATATATATATATATATATTGATATGAATACAATTACATTTGTAAAGAATTCATCATTTAGTTTGATTGGGATGGTTTTGTAATGGATCTGAATAAATAAGGGACGGTTCACCCAAAAATGAAAGTTTACTTGCTATTTACTCACTCTCAAGTGACCTTTATGAGTTTTTTTTTGTTTTGCTGAACACTAATGAAGATATTGGGAACAATGTTGGAAACCTGTAACCATTGACTTCCATAGTAACATAACAAATACATTCATTCATTCATTCATTCATTTTCCATCAGCTTAGTCCCTAATTTATCAGAGGTGGCCACAGCGGAATGAACCACCAACTTATCCAGCAAAAGTTTTACACAGCAGATGCACTGCAATCTGCTACCCAGTACTGGGAAACACCCATACACTCTTACATTCACACACATACACTACGGCCAATTTGGTTAGTCAATTCACCTATAGTGCATGTGTTTGGACTGTGGGGGAAACCGGAACACCCGGAGGAAACCCACACCAACATGGGGAGAACATGCAAACTCCACACAGAAATGCCAACTGGCCCAGCCGGGACTCGAACCAGCGACTGTCTTGCTGTGAGACGACAGTACTAACTGCAGAGCCACCGTGTCACCCTGAAAAAACAATTACAATGGAAGTCAATGGTTACAGGTTTTCAGCATTTTTCTAAATATCTTCTTTTGTGTTACAGAAGAGAGAAACTCAAAAAGGTTTAAAATAAGTGGCAGAATAAATGACATAACTGTGCCTTTTGGGTGAACTATCCCTTTAATCTGACATCTGCATCTGCTTACACACATACCATACACACCACACACACACACACACACACACACACACAGAGTCGTTGAGTTTAGTCAGTTGAGCTGAATCTCTGCACCTGCCGAACATTATGAATCCAGCACCCTCATGTATCTGGGCTGGTGTTACTTAGCAACATCTGCACTGATCACACCCTAGAAGCCTTATGCCTGCATCAGTTGCCAGGCAACCGTCTCTAAGCAGTCATCCCTGTAATCTCATGCCGAATGTGTTGTTCTGGCTGCAGGACATGCCGTTTTCCAAATCCCAGTTCAAGAAGTGTGCCGTCATCGGGAACGGAGGCATCATTAAGAACAGCAAGTGCGGACGAGAGATTGATGCTTCTGACTTTGTCTTCCGGTAAAATTACAGTGTGTTTATTCATTAATGCATCATGGGAATATATAGAGCCATCTGCTGAATTACATGTGAAATCTCTTTTTTCAGATGTAATATTCCTCCAATATCCGATTTGTACAGTCAAGATGTGGGATCTAGGACTGATCTTGTAACAATAAACCCCAGCATTATAACTGAGAGGTACACACACACACACATACAGCTGTATGGAGAATTCTGGGAAAGGGAATTTACAGTTATTCACTGTATATATATCAAGGAAACTTACTGTTTACAAGGTTACGGATTTTACTGTAGTATGTTTAAAGTATCTGCAGTTTACATTTTCACAATACTTCATTCTCTATGATTTAGGAGACATTTTCCTCACAGGGAGCAGGAAATGTCTTCATCAGAATGTTCAAATATACTGGTACTGCTTTACACTTGTGTTCAAGCCAAAGCATTTATAAAGTTTACATTAAAAAGAGCATACATACAGTGCTCAGCGTATATGAATACACCTTATTTTGAAACTTAATATTTTGACCCATTTCTCAGTGAATATGGGTAATATATATTAGTGCATTTGAACAAATCAGATTTATTAAACAGATATTTTTATTAAAATAATATTTTAGTCACAGAACATCTTTAGAAATAAGATAATACAATTAAATTCATGCAAAATTTTGCAAAAACATTTACAATCTACGAAATTTCAACTGAACTGTTTTTGTTTCTCTTGATTTTTGCAATTTTTTAAAATTTTATTTAATATTTTTCCCTAATATATAAATTTAGGGGCGACGCAGTGGTGCAGTAAGTAGTGATGTCGCTTCACAGCAAGAAGGTCGCTGGTTTGAGCCTCGACTGGGTCAGTTGGCGTTTCTGTGTGGAGTTCGCATGTTCTCCCTGCGTTCGCGTGGGTTTCTTCCGGTTTCCCCCACAGTCCAAAGACATGGACATGGACATGGTATAGGTGAAGTGGGTCGGCTAAATTGTCCATAGTGTATGAGTGTGAATGAGAGTGTGTGGATGTTTCCCAGAGATGGGCTGCAGCTGGAAGGGCATCCGCTGCTTAAAACATTTGCTGGATAAGTTGGCGGTTCATTCCGCTGTGGCAACCCCGGATTAATAAAGGGACTAAGCTGAAAAGAAAATGAATGAATATAAATTTAAGTTACTAATTTTTGAGCCATTATTGTAAGTTATTTTGTTAGTTTAGCGACAGATTTGGCTTCAGTACTGACTATTCTAATGTATATGTACAAATATATTATTGTAAAGCTTCCTATAGAAAATATTCATTTAAATGAGAGATTTGTGGGGGGTGTACGCATATATGCTGAGCACTGTATGTACTGTATATTTAAAAAAAACATAGTAAACACAGTAAAATTATTATTAATAATAATAATAATAATAATATATCAGATTAATCTGTACATTTAACAATCAACATTTTAGGATGAAGCTGTAATAACAAATAATAACAATAAGTATATTCATTCATTAGTTCATTTTCGGCTTAGTCCCTTTATTAATCTGGGGTCGCCACAGCGGAATGAACCGCCAACTTATCCAGCATATGTTTTACGCAGCGGATCCCCTTCCAGCTGCAACCCATCACTGGGAAACATCCATAAACACACTCACACACACACTCATACACTACGGACAATTTTAGTTTACCCAATTCACCTGTACCGCATGTCTTTGGACTGTGGGGGAAACCGGAGCACCCGCAGAACATGCAAACTCCACACAGAAATGCTAACTGGCCCAGCCGGGACTTAAACCTGCGACCTTCTTGCTGTGAGGTGCCACCGCATCGCCACAATAAGTATATTTACAGTATATTTATTTTTTCTAAATATATATTTCTCTCGTACTCTCAATTCAATTCAAAAATTGCTTTATTAGCATGACAAATGTTAATGTTACAGTTAATGTATTGCCAAAGCATTTATAAAGTTTACATTAAAAAGAACATACTGTACGTATATATATATAAACCATAATAAACACAGCAAATAGTAGTAGTAAAAAATATATAATGCAAAAATGACAAAAATAAATCAGTCTAAACTGTTCATTTAACAATCAACATTTTAGGATAAAACAGGGATAATAAATATTATTATAAATATATATATATTTTTTTATATTTCTCTCTGTCTCTTTTCATTAGGTTTCAAAAGCTGGAGAAATGGAGGAAGCCGTTTTACGAGGTCCTGCAGAATTATGAGAACTCCTCGGTGGTTTTGCCGGCGTTTTACAACACACGAAACACAGACGTGTCGTTCCGTGTGAAGTACATGCTGGATGACTTTGAGTCGTCGCGCGGCGTCTTCTTCTTCCACCCGCAGTACCTGCTGAACGTGCAGCGCTTCTGGGCCGTGCAGGGCGTCCGCGCCAAACGCCTGAGCAGCGGCCTGATGTTAGTCACCGCCGCCATGGAGCTTTGCGAAGAAGTGCATCTCTACGGCTTCTGGGCGTTTCCCATGAACCCCTCTGGCATCTTCATAACACACCATTATTACGACAATGTTAAGCCGCGGCCAGGGTTCCACGCCATGCCCTACGAGATCTTCAACTTCATGCACATGCACGCTCGCGGTATCGTACACGTGCACACAGGCCCCTGCAGGTGAAATGGCCTTTGTGCAATCCGATTGGTCCATCTTTGTGGAGCTCCACCCATTTGCAGGCGCTATGGATCTCAAACTTCATGCGTGCGCCAATCGCAGGTGTTTTATCACTGCGTGTTTTTACAATAACGTGTCGGGACAGCAAATGCTACGTGTTTCCTGTTTGGTGATTTCCTGTGGTGTCGTGTTTGTGTGTCTGAGCAGATATCACGTTTCTAAGCGTTAGGTTGGACAGCAGCAAATGAGGATGTTTTATAGCTACACTTTGTATTTCTGCAGAATGGCCCCGCCCACGGTGGAATCTTATTGGTCCAAAATTCTAGTACGCTTAAAGGGATTGTTCACCCAAAAAATTTTATTGTGTTATTATTTACTCAACCTTTAATTGTTTACTTTATTTGCCTCCTCAACCTTTACTTCTTCTGTTGAATACTTAATAAGATTTTTAAGAATGCTGAAAACCTGTAACCATCGACTTCCATAGTATTTGTTTTTCCTACTGTGCACTGTTAGCTAATTCTTGCTGCCTTAAATTTTTGAGTTGAAACAAATTAACTTTTCTAGTCATCTCAAATTGGGGCAACACGGTGGCTTAGTGGTTAGCACTGTCGCCTCAGTGCTTACACTGTCGCCGCGTTTACGTTCTCCCTGTGTTGGCGTGGGTTTCCTCCGGGTAGGGATGTCCCGATCAGGTTTTTTTTGCCCTCAAGTCCAATCATTTGATTTTAAGTATCTACCGATACCGAAACCCGATCCGATACTTCTATAATACATAACAAAATAAAGAAGAGCGAAGAAACAGACCCAGGATGTTCTAGATTTTTTATTTAATTCACTTTATTTTAACATTCAACAACTGTTAACAAACAGAGCGCTTCTGTGAGTTGACTTGAACAATCAATAAATAACATCAATTCTTTACTTTTGGACTTTAGTGCAACAGTAAATATATAAAAAAATCTAATATGAAAATAAATAGTAACTCAGCTTAAAATACCCGGCAGACAATCCTAAGTTTACTTATCTCACAGTTTGCTATGGCAATGTTGTCATCATCAACTTTATAATACCTCTAGATGCAGACATACTCGCGCTTTCCTCTTCATGCTGCTTCCATGTTCTGCATTGCTGGCATTTAACCAATAGCTTCTCTGCAACAAAGTGATGTCATGCCGCACACGTTGCTGCTGTAGATGTGTGTCCTGTCTAGTGTTGTGAAAAGGCAATGCTGAAAATCTATGGTTAAAGCACCACCCAGTGGTCAAAAGCTGCTGACGCTACTACTGCCGCCGCGGTGACAGCAAGAATGGCAGCAGAGGGAACATACTGAAGTGGTGTCATCTGTATATACAGTGGAAGTCAGAATTATTAGCCCCCCTTAGAATTTTTTTTCTTTCTTAAATATTTCCCAAATTATGTTAAACAGAGCAAGGAAATTATTTACTGTCATCATGTCAAAGATAAAATAAATCAGTTATTAGAAATGAGTTATTAAAACTATTATGTTTAGAAATGTGTTGAAGAAATCTCTCCGTTAAACAGAAATTGGGGGAAAAAATAAACAGGGGGGCTAATAATTCTGACTTCAACTGTACATATATATTTGAGTCCTGATCGGGAGGTAACGTCCGATTACGATCGAGTCTGAAACCACATTACCGGGCCCGATTTCCAAACACGTGATCATATCCGGAGTGTCATATCTGTGTGTTTCTCCCACAATCCAAAGTCATGCGCAATAAGTGAATTGAATAAGCTAAATTGGCCGTAGTTTCCCAGTGATTGGTTGCAGCTGGAAGGGCATCCGCTGTGCAAAACATATGCTGGATAAGTTGGCGGTTCATTCCGCTGTGGCAATCTTTTTATTA
>NC_079455.1:40704011-40706511 GCF_903798145.1 Danio aesculapii | reverse complement strand
GGATTTTTATAATTTTACTAATACGTAGGTAAACATATAGGTGAACATATGTGCATACATGCTCACACAAACACACACACTCACACACACACACACACACACACGCACACACGCATACACACACACACACACACACACACACGCACACACACCCCACACACACACACACACACACACACACACATAAATATATATATATAGGTACATTCATTCATTCATTTTCTTTTTGGCGTAGTCCCTTTATTAATTTGGGGTTCCACAGCGGAATGAACCGCCAACTTATCCAGCATATGTTTTACGCAGCGGATGCCCTTTCAGCTGTAACCCATCTCTGGGAAACATCCATACACACTCATTCACACTCATACACTACGGACAATTTAGCCTACTCAATTATATAGTTACATGCACATACTTATATACACATATATGTACACACACACACATATATATATTCACACACACACACACACACACACACACACACACATATATATATATATATATATATATATATATATATATATATATATATATATATATATATATATATACCGATATAGGTACATGTATGTGTAACGGAGGCCAGCTAGTACATATGTAAGTAAATATGTACACATGTATGTGCATATAATATAGGAAAACAGCCAATTTTATATATATATAACATATATTACAAACATATATTGCAAAACATCAAACCCTATATTAAAACAAAATATAATAATATTATAAAATCTAACAAAATAATATCATAATCAGTATCTCATTATCTGATGTGATTTTATAACCTCACAGAGCTCAATTTTTTCTAAAAGCTTGGCATGATTTGGAAACTGGAAATTCACAAATTGAATATACAAATTTAATTCTGAGAAATTTGGTCATCCAAGGTGTATTATTTAATCATTAATAAATAAATTAAAATTACCCCACAAAATATCAGAATAATGTTTGAAATGCAGTTAATTAAAATGTTACAATAATGAACACTGAATTTATTATAATTATATTCATAATTTCAACATCTATTAGGGCAAAAGAGGAAACTATTTCCACTCAGAAATCCCTAGTAAACTTAAGTTTCAGCATTAATAACAAAGAACACATTGCAAGAAACACATTTTGTACTGTATGTAATATTTCTTCTCAGTCGTATTCATTCAATCACAATTAGATGATTCAGAGAACCGATTCACACAACGAATCATTAGGTGAGTAGATTCTTTTAATAAACACTTGATCCGTTTAACAAAGAGGACTGGACACTCGCTGACAACCGGGTCAAATGTACGCATATAAGCTGGTCAGCTGACCTTTTTGTTGTCTCTACAACAGACTGTTTAGTGAAGAGTGAATTATTTAACATATGCTGTGTGTTCTTGCTATGTGTGTGCTCGCCCTATGCGCGCTTTATGACCGGTTATATCGCCCCCTGCTGGTCACGATAGTGTGCAGGACTGCAGAATCTGCCCACAAGATGTCTCTACACGTGCAATGAAGATTCTAAAATGAATAGGAGTGTTTTTTGGTTGTGGTAAATTGTCAGGACTTTTTTATTTTCCGACGTACAAAGATCCTAAAACAAACACGACAACACAATCCTTGATGAGGTAATTTGTTTGCGTCTAATTGCGTTTTATTATTTCTAATATATCTAATAGTCCTTTAAATATAGGTAATATGGTGTGTTCTTTGAAATAAATAGGAGTGTTTTTTTGTTGAGTTACATTTCTGGACTTAATTTTCCGACGTCCTAAAACAAAACAACACAATCCTTCATGAGGTAATTTGTTTGCGCTTATTAATCTGATAGTCATGTGTTCTTTAATATAAATAGGGGTGTTTTTGTTGAGGTAAATTGTCTCTAGACTTGATTTTTCCGACATAACGTTACAAATATCTTAAAACAAACTCAACCACACAATCCTTGATAAGCTAAGTTGTTTGCGAATAAGTTATTTGTTTTATTAATCTAATAGTCCCTACTGAAAAAAAACGCTTAAACCAGCCTAGGCTGGTTGGCTGGTTTTAGCTCGTCGACCCAACTAGATGGGTTTTGGCCATTTCCAGGCTGGTTTCCAGCCATTTCCAGCCTGGTCTTAGCTGGACAGGCTGGAAAATGACCAGCTAAAACCAGCTTGACCAGCCAAAACCAGCTATGTCCAGCTTAAACCAGACTGGTCAAGCTGGTTTTAGTTGGATTTAGCTGGTCATTTTCCAGCCTGACCAGCTAAGACCAGCCTGGAAATGGCCAAAATCGCTCTAAAACCAGGCTGGTCAACCAGCTAAAACCAGCCAACCAGCCTAGGCTGGTTTAAGCTAGATTTTTTTGCAGGAATTTAAATATATGCAATAATTTGTAATATAAATAGGAGTGTTTTTGTTGAGGTAAATTGTCTCTGGACTTGGAATTTTCAGACGTAGCCTACACTGATCCTAAAAACCCAACTCAATCCTTCATGAGGTAGGGTCCCATCTCAATCCTTCATGAGGCAGG
>NC_079455.1:40596511-40699011 GCF_903798145.1 Danio aesculapii | reverse complement strand
AACTATCCCTTTAAGCCTTTAAAAAATACTAAAAGTTAAAGAGACAGTGTAAAAGTATAACAAAGAAGAGACAGACAAGTTACACGTTGAATTAAACATGAAATTGTGGCGTTGGAAGTCTTATTTCTTCTAAAAATAATCTATTTGGTTTGTTTGAAGCTTTAAAAAGTAGCAGCCTAGATGAGGGTTTTCCATAGCATTTAGTTAAAATGTGATGCTTTTATTCATTTAATAGAAACATTTTGCTCAATAAATTAACTTTCAGTGATTATTTGATGACCCTCTTTTTCTTCCATACTGGCTCTAATATTTTTTATGTGATTAAAAATATCATGGCAAAAGTACATATATTCAGATTATTGTATGCTATACTGTTTTCCATTTATTTACAGCCAGGGATGCCGCTGGCCGGTACGGGCCCTATGACAAACGGTATTGTAGGAGGTCAGGGAGGGCGAGTTTGTTGCGGAATGAAAGAAAAGAGCTGAGGTAGTTGTTGAGCCCCCTACTAGTTACTCTGAGAGCCCCAAAAGTGCGTGGGCCCTTAGAATCATCTTAACTCCACCCACCCCTCCCCAGCGGCGCCCCTGTTTATGGTTATGAATTGCATTATGGGACGTTGATCTCTGCTTTGTTGACTTTTAAATTTGAAAATGCAATTCTGCGGTTTAACAAAGTGGCTTTTATTGACATTTTAGTGCGTTTAAACAATATATTGTGTGAGAAATAATACAGAAATAAGTCTGTAAAGTGACAGCCGTTTATTACCACACAGAATGTACCACACACATTTAACACCACACAAAAATTATAAAACAAATCAATAAAAGTCACTTTATCAAACTTTTTAACAAAGTCCCAAAAGTATAAAGAGATGATCCACAATATATGAAAAAATGCTAATCTATGCATATATTTTACAATGTATTACAGTCTTTCTACTTCAGAATCTTTTTAATTCAGAATGTTTAATTCACCTGCTTTTTAAAAATAGTTTTACTATAATTTTGGAGGGAAAATTACCACCCCACGCTTTTTTACAACATAGGCTCATTCTGAAAATGCTCCCCTATATACATTTCTGGAGATCGTGAATTATGTAGCCTAAGAAACGTATGGCTGCATTTCATATTTAAAACGAACGCTATGGGGCGGTATGATGCCGTTCCTCTTTGCACTTACCAGTTGACCGCTTACCTCCTTGTGGAGGGCTTTTCTGATGTTATCAGTTTTCCCGAGAATGTTGGCATATTTAAGACACAGAGTTGACCGTGTCCACGGAGTCCGAGTCCAGTTTAGAACGATTCCAGAAAGCGGGTCAAAAACAAAAGCCAAAAAATAAACAAGTAAATAACGGGGTGAGAATGTGGTAAAATCAGAAAAAAAATCACACAAGGGTTTTTCTTGTTCTGGATTGCTTTTGCTTTTTAGGAAAGTGGGTGGGTACTGGTAAATCGGTGCTTTTTTAAACACTATCGGTTGGGTTTAAGGAAGGGGGTGGGTGAGGTTATCGGTCGGCCGTCGTTCAGTTAGTCAGTCGACAGCGGCCTCTGGTGGATTTACAAAAGAATAGCAGGCGCGAATGGCACTCGCAAGAGAAATTTGAGATCTCAAAAAGCGTACTCGGCAGCCTCTGGTGGATTCGCGAAAACAAAAACTGCAAAAAACCTGGGACGTATTTGGCGCTCTCCAGAAATGTATACAGGGGTACATAATCAGAATGAGCATGGGTTGCTTTTTTTAAAAGTGTAAAATTCTCTGACGACTCTGATGAAGAAGAGTAGCATTGCTTATTGATCCACTCTTGGCAAGTATTTCGTACAAAAATATTGACTTCAGAAGACTAAATACACAAGTTTGTGTTTTACAGTCCCTTTTTTCCATGTAAGAACCAAGAATAAGATGAATTGTCCTCAAAAATCTTTTTCTATACCGTTTGCTCATTCACGAGGGCAAAAACATCACAAAATTGCGGTTTGATGATTATTTATCCTCTTAAATTAGCAGATTAAATTTGACGACTTTGGTTAAGTAGAGCACTCAACCTGCTGTCAAACTGTCTGTCTCTCCGGAGATGAGCTGTCTCTTTCTCTTTCTCTGTGGTTGTCTTTCTCTTTCTCTGCTTTCAGTCAGGCACCCCCGTCCTCTCGGTTTCTCACAGGTTGGATTTCTTTTAACCCTAGAACTTCTCTTAATTGATTACTTGAATGTCAGCGATTGAGCAGTGAAAACACAAATAGAATAGAGAGGAATGGAAGGATTTTACATTGATTTTACAAGCATTATGGAGCTATATTTTGGAATTTATTAGCTATATATAGTTGAAGTCAGAATTATTAGCCCCCCTTTGAAATTGTTTTCGTTTTTAAATATTTCCCAAATGATGTTTAAAAGAGCAAGGAAATTTTCACAGTATGTCTGATAATATTTTTTCTTCTGGAGAAAGTCTTATTTGTTTTATTTCGGCTAGAATAAAAGCAGTTTTAAGTTTTTTTAAAGACCATTTTAAGGTCAAAATTATTAGCCCCTTTAAGCTACATTTTTTTTCGATAGTCTACAGAACAAACCATCGTTATACTATAACTTGCCTAATTACCCTGACCTGCCTAGTTAACCTAATTAACCTAGTTAAGCCTTTAAATGTCACTTTAAGCTGTATAGAAGTGTCTTGAAAAATATCTAGTCAAATATTATTTACTGTCATCATGGCAAACATAAAATAAATCAGTTATTAGAGATGAGTTATTAAAACTATTATGTCTAGAAATGTGTTGAAACTGTTAAACAGTAATTGGGGAAAAAATAAATGGGGGCTAATAACTCAGGGCTAATAATTCTGACTTACAACTGTACGCTGTAAAAAAATAATATATATGATGGAATTTATTATTAGCTATATACGCTGTAAAAATACCTGATCATTTATATTATAGAACTGTACAGTGTAAAATATATTCGTTAATTAACAGTATTTTGTGAATTCTTTTATTTTATTTACTTATTTTTATTTATTTATTTATTTTTTAAGACAGTGACACGGTGGCTTAGTGGTTAACACAATTGCCTCACAGCAAAAAGGTCGCTGGTTAGAGTCCCAGCTGGCTCAGTTGACATTTCTGTGTGGAGTTTGCATGTTCTCCCCGTGTTGGCGTGGGTTTCTCCGGGTGCTCTGGTTTCCCCCACAAGTCCAAACACATGCGCTATAGGTGAATTGAATAAATTAAATATAGTGATAAATAGTGTAAAAATATAGCCATAGTGAATGTGTGTGAATGAGAATGTATGGATGTTTCCCAGTGCTGAGTTTCAGCTGGAAGGGCATCCGTTGTGTAAAACATATGCTGGATAAGTTGGCGGTTCATTCTGCTGTGGCGACTCCTGCAGAATAAAGAGACTAAGACGAAGCAAAATGAACGAATGAATGTATATGAAAAAATGATATACAGAGAAAAAAGTAATAAAAGTCATAAAATAACAGAAAACGCACTGGCACTAAAACATATTATTACCAGGTTTTTGTACTGTTATTTACAACAACCCAGAAATCCCACATAAAAATCTGATGTATGGCCATATATGAACATGTATGTATGTATACAGTATAAATAACATATATAACAATGTATACGGATGAAGTCAGAATTCTAAGCCCCCCTGTTTATTTTTTCCCCCAATTTCTGTTTAACGGAATGATTTTTCTCAACACATTTCTAAACATAATAGTTTTAATAACTCATCTCTAATAACTGATTTATTTTATCTTTGCCATGATGACAGTAAATAATATTTGACTTTATATTTTTCAAGACACTTCTATACAGCTTAAAGTGACATTTAAAAGCTTAACTAGATTAATTAGGTTAACTAGGCATGTTCTGGCTCCATTAAACATCAATTTTTAAAAAAGAAAAAAAAAATCAAAGGGGGGCTAATAATTCTGACTTCCGCTGTATATAATTAGATCTAGTATATTTGAACATATGTGTACATATAAATTGTTGAAAGAAATATGTAGCTGTCATTTTTTGCAATATTTCAAAATATGTGTTTCATAAATTACATATTTTATATATGTGAAATCCTTGTAACTATATGTTTTATATGTAGTTTGCATCAATTTTCATGTATTAGATTTTTGTTAAATCAGTTATAAAATAAAAGTCACTTTTTCAAACTTTTTTAACATCAAAAATTGTTTATGGTAAAATCAAAGCCCCATAATGCAATTCAAAAGCAAAAAAATATATAATAACAAAACATGGATCATCATAATTTACATATTATAGATATTCATTCATTCATTTTCCTTCAGCTTAGTCCCTTTATTCATCGGGTTACCACAGCAAAATGAACCACCAACTTATCCAGCATATGTTTTACACAGCGGATGCCCTTCCAGCTGCAACCCAATACTGTGAAACATCCATACACAGTCATTCACACTCATACACTACGGCCAATTTAGTTTATTCAATTCGCATAGTGTATGTGTTTGGACTGTGGGGGAAACCGGAGCACCTAGAGGAATCCCACGCCAACAAGAACATGCAAACTCCACACAGAAACGCCAAATGACCCAGCTGAGACTTGAACTAGCGACCTTCTTGCTGCGAGGCGACAGTGCTAACCACTGAGCCACCATGTCACCAGGTTTGAAGCAAGTAAAGGGAAATTAAATAATAACAGAATTTTCATCAAAGACTGTCAGTAATTTCCCAGTATTGGGTTAATGCTGGAAGGGCATCCGCTGCGTAAAACATATGCCAGAATAGTTGGCGGTTAATTCAGCCGTGGTGACCCCTGACAAAAAAAGGGACCAAGCCTAAGGAAAATGAATGAATGAATGAATGACTGTCAGTAACTGCAATACAGTTGTGATCATTCCATTAGCGTTCACCCAGAGAGCCTTCCGGATTTCATATTGGCAGGCGGCTCCATGGGTCTCTGATTGGCACAGCAGAGATGTGTAATGATTGGCTGGTTATTATAGTGTCTTGGCAGCAGTATCATGAGGGAACAGACCAGCGGGCATCATGCCAGCAGTAGATTTGAATCAGACGGGCACCTCTCTATGGCCTGAAACATTACACTCTAATCAGCCTTTTCATGGACCCATCAAAACCTCATTCATCACCACAGACGTCATTCTGTCCGCCTCAGTCAAGCAAAGCACATCGGGCTGAGGTTATCACTTAGCACTGATCTGAGATCCTCACCCTGGCTTAATTAAAAAAAGATAATCTAGAATTAAAAAAACTGGTTTCAGATCAGATTATGGACCCTTTTCACATTTCTGGGTTTATCGGTAGCGGAAGTCATCATAGTTGGGTAAACTAAGGGTACAGTGATTGGGAGAATACAGGAAATATTTTTTTTACAATCTTATAAAAACTTATTTTACTATCTTATAACTTATTTGCTGAAAAAATGAAAGAAAATATCCATGATGGTGTTATCAAGACTTAGAAAAAGGACAAAAATAGTGTGAGACTGATAACGGCAGCAAGAAGAGAGAAAAATGTCAAGTTTACTGTCCTGACACTGCATTAGAAACACCTCACATAAGGGGTAATTATTATTATTATTTTATTTTTGGTATTAATCCCATAGTGTCCAGAGATTATTGGTAGGCCTAACATTTTTGACTCGGGAAAGAAATGTCAGATGTTCATGAACCCTAATTGAACGTTACTCCAAGTCGCTCTCCTCAGATTCAGGCATGCATTCGTTTGTCCAGGGCCCTCAGTGGTTCAGAGAAAGGTAGAGGTGAAACGGTGAGCATCAGGGCCTTGTCGTACTCTCACTCCATTAACATGGCTAAGTTACAGAGATATTGCTTACAGCGATTCGGCTTATACAAACGTAAGTGAGTTGAAAATAGCAGCTTGTAGGGTTACATGGGATATACCGGATCATGCGGCATCTGAGACTACAACCTTTGTAATCTTATGCAAATGAAAACAAGATACTTTCTTTTTGTGGAGGTCAGGTATAATTGCCGAATGTTATCTTTTTCTTTAGTGTATGAGGTGGTGACTGTGACAGGGGATGTTAAAGGTGCCGGGACCGATGCTAATGTGTTCGTCACCATGTTTGGAGAGTTCGGAGTGTCTCCCAAAGTTCACCTGGCCAGCAAGTAAGTTAAGCTTCAATTGTGGATCTCTACTATATGCCAACATGTATATTGAGAGTTTGAGTAGCTTCTCTTAAAGGGATAGTTAGTTCACCCAAAAAACATTTCCTCATTATGTATTCACACCCAGGTGGTTGTAAACTTGAACGAATTTCTTTTTATGTTAAACACAACGCAAGATATTCTGAAGAGTGTTGAAAAAATAACGATCGACAACCAGCAGGAACAAAAAATACTATGCAAGTCAATAGCTATGCATAAGTTATACTAAGTTACACTATATGCACAAAACTGGAATATCGCATAAAACATTTGGAAATAAAGCAGCATTTCTATTCAGTGAGTTGAATAGGGGAATTACCAAGCTACGTCACGCATGACGTCACACAGGTTCATCCGCGCATACCGGTTGCAAAGAAAGATCGGTTGCAATAGCAAACATGTCATGTTGTGTGGTAGGATGCCAAAATCGAAAGTCTAATAATAGAAAACTTAAATTTTACCGTACACCACACTGCTTTAATGCCAACCGCAGACGTCTTTGGCTAACACCCATCAGAAGAGCTGAATGGAGTGAGGACCTAATTAAAAATGCTTGACTCTGCAGTTCTCATTTTACTGTATATCAGGTAAGTTCATGCTATGCTGAATCATACACATTACTCATTTTTGATTTCAGCAATGATTTCAGCAAAAACTGTTAATATGGTTAAATAAACTGAGGACACTGAATGCTTAGAATGAAATGTAAACATATAAGTTCACACACCCTGCTGTACAGGTGCAGTTCGCTGTCCGAATGCAGTTGTTTTGCTTGATGATTGCCCAGGCCTTGTACAGTTCTGTCTTCTTTCCTTGTCTTTGGCTAGGCAGCACCTCGGTTTTTAGCACTACAAAGTTTTGAATCTGGTAATCATGGAGCATTATTTCTTGCACATGACCACACAGAACAAAATTGTTGGCATTCAAAGACTTGTAGGTCTTAAACTTCTCTTGTTAAAGCACTTGGAGTTTCAATGAGATTTGGGGCTGGATTCTTGGCCATTTAGTCTTATCCAATATCCATTGGGAGGGTGCTATCGCAAATGGACCTGTCAGATGAATGCCGCTCACTTTAACGTTAATTTTGCAGAATAACCGTGCTTATCATTGGGTGACAAGCTGTTATAATATGCTGAAAGTATTACGTAAATAATATATATTATATGTAATCAATATAACTTATCTCTAATACGAACTCTACCGCATCGGATGTCATTCTCTCGCTGTAAATGCTAGTGCTTCTGTTTTTTTTCTGCAACTTCTATGTGCGCACATCCTGAATGTTTACAAGTGGGTAATTCGCCTATAGAACAACACATCACTTCCTGATAAACTGGCGGCAAATAATACCAAAAAATGTTATCTTCTGCAGCGGGAGAAGCCACTGTGGGTCTTTTTTCTTATATAACAGTTGAGTTGTGCCTCAGAAGAGGAAACGCAATGAATGCGCAGTGGCTTTTAGAGGCATGAGAGACTCTTTGGGAGTGCAGACAGACGCTCAAGACAGTTCTGGAGGTAATAAATTCTTTTTTGATTGACTTTTTTCGGTAAATGTGTTTCAGAAGTTTATGATTCGCACTCATTAAATAATTACTTTGTATAGATTTATTTTACATTCTTAGGGGATACAAAACAGACGCTTCGGCACAATGCCTTACTCAGTGCGTGACAATCCTCTCACTCACCCTTTTATCCCACAGTCAATCACATTACGCCATTAGTTAGATGGCCACTCAATAGTTAAAATCTCATTTTCATTTTATTATACTGTAATTAAACACACAAGAATTATTGTTCTTCACCTTTAAAAACATCATCTCCATTGCACAGGAAATAACACATTAATTATCATCATTCACTTATTCATGTCTACGTCAATGCAAGGAAATTCAGACAGTCCAAAACATTAAAAATGCATTTTCTTCTCATTATTTGTATCATTACATACTCAAAATCCATGATTTACAATATTATAGATAAACAATAAAACATTAAAGAAACACAGAAAGGTCCAATTCCTCATTCATTCCTCTTGGTGTAGGTGATTTTAATTTATGAATCCAGAATGCTTCTCTTTGTAATAATCTTTTATTCAGATTACCTCCTGTGACTCAAATACTTCCTCAATTCCTATACATTCTAGTTGTTTAACGTCATGTCCAAAATCTATAAAATGTCTTGCTACTGCCGAAGTTATATCTTGTCGTCGTATACTTACTTTATGTTCATTAATTCGCAACTTCAACTGACGTGATGACTTCCCCATACAGTTGAAGTCAGAATTATTAGCCCCCCTGAATTATTAAGCCCCTTTTAATTTTTTCCCCAATTTCTGTTTAACGGAGAGCAGATTTTTTTCAACACATTTCTAAACATAATAGTTTTAATATCTCATTTCTAATAACTGATTTATTTTATCTTTGCCATGATGACAGGAAGTAATATTTGACTAGATACTTTTGTTCTGTAGACTATCGAAAAAAAATTGTTAAAAGGGGCTAATAATTTTGACCTTAAAATGGATTTTTGTAAAAATTAAAAACTGCTTTAATTCTAGCTGAAATAAAACAAATAAGACTTTCTCCAGAAGAAAAAATATTATCAGACATACTGTGAAAATTTCTTCAACTATATGTATGTTTTAGCATGGACATTTTAACATGTAGACCACATTACGAGTACAGCAGGTAGTACAGGTTTTTATCTTAATATTTTTACCTGTTACTGGATTCAAAAATTCCTTACACTTTACTAAATTCTGACATGCGGCACAATTTCCGCACGGAAAACAACCTTGTATAAAAGTGGATTTCTTATTTCTTACTATATCTGAGTTGTTCATCATATCTGCTAAATTTTGGGATCTTTGGATGATGTTGAATACGGTAAAAGTGTTTCCATCATAGTTTATGCACATTTTTCTTGTTGAATAAAAAGTTTATCCTACTCGTATGCATAATTTTTATCAGCATTTTCAAAATTGATGCACATTTTTAGGTTTCCATTAATCATTTTTATGCAATAATCCAAAATGCATATAAAATAGGCGGATGGAAACATAGCCAATGACTGTTTTTTTCCCAGCGTTCTTCAGTATATCTTCGTCTGTATTCACCAAAGAAAAAAAAACTAACAGATTTGGATGAGTAAATGATGGCAGAATTGTAATTTCTGGGTGAACTATCTATTTAAACTTTAGACAGAAGAGAGAAAGATGTCAAATTTGCACATTAACCAGTTTTCAGGAATTTGATGGCAAAGTAATCACCCTTTTGGTTTTAAAGGCACAGTATGTAATTCTCACTACTAGAGGGCGTTTATTTACAACAAACAAAGGCGTAGTTTGATGATGGCGTGACTCAGTGTGGTATCATGGGAGTTGTAGTCTTCATCAAATCCTATTTTACTCTTGCAGAAATCAAGTTCATGGATGAGTAAAGTATTTAACACTTATTATCATGGTAGTATGACGCAGAGTAAGACTGAAAGCACAATCTGTACAATCTAATAAAACAAACCAATTTTGAGATGTCATTAGCATGAGCACACAGCACACACTCATTCTCAATAGATACAATTATTTATTTCTCTGGATTTGAACATTCTTCTAAACATTTGGGATAAGGTACATACATTACCAACGTGTTAAACACTGCTGTAGTGGCTTTTGGTGAAAAAATCTTACATATTGTGCCTTTAATGTGCATAAAAAAACATATTTTCAGTTTATTTATCAGTTTATTATTGTTTATATTATTAATTATTATTTCAAGTATTAATTCAAGATATCAGGATGTTCATTGTTTTCATTGCTAATTGTTTTCGCTTCCAAATCTCTCAACTGTGAGCTGAATTGTCTGTCATTTTTGAGCAAGGAGACATTTCTGTGAGTTTTGACAGGATTTCTGCCATGTTAATTATTTAACTCTGCATTCTTCTCCAATCTACAGCACAGAAAAGAGGTATAACTTTAACATGGCCACCTCATCTGCTCGCGTGTGGCCGTGCGTTGCTTTTTTTTTGCGCACAATGCTGTACAAGAGAACATCCTGCGTGCTTCAACCATGACATTCACGACTGCGCATCTTTGGGAAACAGATATTGTCTTTATGATTATTCATGAAATGAATTATTCATTGCATGAATTTTAATCACCCTTGGCTCCTCCATTGTGCCATGGTGAAGCACAGGATTGGCTCTCCTCTATACAGCATCACCATTGGACATTCATCTGAAGGTGAAGAGATTCATGTGACGTTCTCATTTAGCCAATGAGATGGTGCAGTCATATGACATCACTTCCTCATGAGGTCTTTCTGGAAAATACGCGAACACACTCGAAACAACAGGTAGGCTGTTCATAAAAATCTCCACACATACAGAATTTCTCATGTATGCGTGTTGATTTTATATGAGCACAAAGAGAGACCCTCAAAATTCTCCCTACAGTGATAAATGGTCCTGATCAGTGCTGATCAATGATCAGTAAATGATTCAGAGATTAATTACTAATGGGAGAGTTTTGATTGCTCAGATGAATGTCCAAATGGTTAATGTTGCATAATGACTTATTAAAAGGAAAAAGCTAGAATATGAAATCAAATTAGATAAAAACAGTCTTGAATAAATGATGAACAATTTGTATGGACTAAGTATATATGGGTCAAAGACGAGATGTCCTGTATGGGACACTACGAGATGTAGTGTGTATACATATAAACAGTGTTGGGGGTAACGCATTACAAGTAACGCGAGTTACGTAATAATATTACTTTTCTAAGTAAGGAGTAAAGTAATGCATTACTTTTAAAAATTAAGCAATAATATTTGAGTACGTTTTTATTTAAGTAATTCACTTTTAAAAAATAAATTGCTGAATTGAAATGAACATAGTCATGTTAAATCCCACACACAATGAGAGAATGCAGGACCAGATAGAAATGAAGATGGCTGGACCTTATATTTCTGCGATGGAAATATTCTCATTGCAGGCCTGTAGCCAGCCTATTGAAAGTGGTGGTTCATTTTTCTGAAAAGGGGACATTTTTGCAGTTGTTTGCTTCATTTTATATTAAATTATGTGGTTTAAATACTGTATTTTAGTGACATTTTAAGCACTAATATTTGCTGGACTAGCTTGTCGGATGTTCATCATAATCACACTTGCTTAGTGCTTGCCATACTAATTTACCACAATTTACCACCAAGTGTTTATTTACAAATGTGCGTTTAAGCTATTACAGTTTTATAAATAATATAATGAGATTAGTATTTTAAATAAAATATTTTAAACAAAGAAATATGAAAAATGCTTATTTTTAAAATGCATAATTGATCATCATCCATCATTTAAAAAACCAAAAACAATTAGCAATCTGTTCAAACTTGTTTAAAATTAAAAACTGTAGCCTATAAGCAAATAACAAACAAGCCAGCTCATTTCCTCAGTCAGAATTTGTCCAATTGAATAATTAAATTTTTTTTAAAGCCTTCTTCTATTGGTTATTTTCACAATTTATGATGGCGTACTGTCAAAAATGGGACAAATGAGCAGCCAAACTTTAGACTTTGTCAGTGGTGGGTGGGTCTTTCGAACCATCCGAACCCCCCCCACCCTGGCTATGGGTCTGCATTATTTTGAACACATGGAAGAAAAGGAGAAGAGGATTATCTGAATGGACAGTGATTTTATTTTTAGTAAGACAAAAAGTACAAGAGTTCAAACACATTGCTTTAAACTTTCATTAATCTGTATATACGGCATGTATAGCTCTGGGGTTTCCCAAAGATAACATTATCCTGCATTCATTTTTATATGCATTTTAAAAAAGGTTATACAGTGTGCAGTGTGTTGTTAATTGCAGAGCCCCCCTCCCCCCCATGTTCTGAAAGAGATCAAGCCTCATCCAGGTCAGAAAAAGGGATGCAAAAGTAACTCAAAAGTAAAATATTGCATTACTTACCATAAAAAGTAACACTAGTTACTTTTTTGGGAAGTAACTCAATATTGTAATGCATTACTTTCTAAAGTAACTTTCCCCAACACTGCATATAAAACATATTATATGCAAGAGAAATGACAATTATTAGTTGTTTGGGGCTAACATTTAATGAGTTTCTTCATTTAATCATGGTAAAAAATGTATGATAGTCTTTTTTATTTTTACTTCTAAACAACAAAGGGAAACAGAACCTATTTAAATGTTGAGATAAAGCTGTTTGATAGTTTTACTGTTTGGGTTATTTGAAAACCCGTTCGTTTTTTGACCCATATTCATGAATAATTAGCAACTTTTGCTTATCTTTGCCCAAATGTATTAGTTTACAATGTATTAGTTACGATTTCATATATTTGAATAGCAAGTTGCATCTCATGAAAACTGTCAAGATTACATCAAGTAAAAATTTTAGGTTGAAATAAAAGAACTGATATATTTTTTTGTAATTGACATATTTCATGCGATTCATCCTTCCAGCAAAATTAGTCAGATATGTTCTTCTCAAGAGAGTTTTAGCAGAATAGTAATGACTAGAACTGTTTTTGGACTCTAACGCTGTCCGACAGTCAGAATGCAACATTTTGGAATCGAGATGATATTTAACAGAATCTCTGAATCTGTCTAAATGTCATCATTTCCAAAGTTTGCTGGTGCGTTTTTCAGCGTGCTGATCTCAGGTCAGATGTGTGTCAGTTTCATCGCATCGGTAAGTTTGTGTGGACGTGTTGTGAGTCATTTGGCAGTGTGAGTGGATGTGTAATTCATACTGGCTGATTTTTAATTCATGCATTTTGATTAGAGAGATGCTTTTGCAGAAGCCAGCGAAGAAGAGCATAGAGTGATATATGTGGGTCAATGACAATGACAGATGTTTCTCTTTTGTAAATAATAGAGACGGAGAGCATTGCATCTTAATCTGCAAGCCACGCCCACCAACCAACGCTATTTACTTTCTATTGAGGGAAGCTGTGTACGTCTCATTTCTAACTTATAGCTAGGTTTGGGAATCGAAAATTTATTCCAATTCTTTTTTTCCTTGTTATAAAATGCAATTATTTATTCCTCTTATCAATTCCTTTGTGGACATCTTTATTTTTTTACTTGAAATTTATCAGGACTATCTGTGCTGACAAGTTAGCTTTAAGAGCCAAAATGTTATTACTTTTAATGTGCTAAAGTATTTAATAAACAAATTTAATAAAAACATAATGCATATATATGTGTGTAGGTCTAATAGATCACAAAGAAAAGAAATATATCATTTCATTTGCTAATGCATAAGTTAACATATCAAAATCAAAATCCTGATAAAAATTTACGCTACTTATTTTTAATATATATACTAATATAAATATATACTAATATATATATTTTATATGTCAAAATAAAATACCATAACCTTTACTACCCCTATGAACGATTGTTATTCTTTTAATTTCTGGTCACATAGTATTCCATTATCAGTGTTTAGGGCGGGAATATCACTCATTTAGGGCGGAGCTGGCACTCTTTTAGGGCGGGGCTATCAGTCCTTTAGGACAGAGATAGCACTCTTTTGAACGGGGTCTATCTCTGTTTTAGGGCGGAGCTATCAGTCCTTTAGGCAGGGCTCTCACTTTTTTACATTGCCGTAACATCAATCCGATCAAACTTTTTTTTCAGGCAGACTGATTAAGATTCCTGCACACTCGACTCTCGAAAATATTGTATATTTAAACCAGTCAGAGGACGACTGATATGTTGAGACTACCCAACTGCTTCTGTTATGAGTGTCACATAACAGCTTTTAGATGTTGTTCAGATTTTTTGTTGTTGGTAAGAAATGACCAGGAGGCATCTTCCCTCAATAGAAAGTCAATATTTGATTGTTTTCCCCCTGGTGGGCGTGGCCTAAACACACTGTCTCATTTCAAGTGATGGCATTTTACAAAGTTAGAAACTTGATTGTTTTTCATTTATTTTTGAGTTCCTTTTCAGCTTTATTCCTCCATTTCAGGAGCCGAACAGCCTTCGAAAAGAACAAGACAGATGTGTTTCGCATCAAAACACACAATGTTGGGCCAATAAAGAAACTTAGGTACTGTACATGCTTGCATACATCCTACAGTAACCTAAGCTTTTGTGATACACGTCTTGTGATATACATCTTGTTATGCAGAATTGAACATGATAATACGGGCATGAGTGCCAGCTGGTTCCTGGACCGGGTCATCGTGACTGACATGAATAGGCCACACCTCCGCTTCTTTTACGCCTGCAACAATTGGCTGAGCAGAGAAGAGGGGGATGGACTAACTGTTCGATATCTGCTGGGCAGCCTGAACCCCATGGACATCCCAAAACGTATGCTGTGTGACCTCATTATTTAAAGAACAGGGTTTATTCTATTGCATTTTATTTAAGCTAGAGGAATTTATTTTTATTTTATTTGTGCCATAAATCTAGTTAAATATAGTCAATTTATTTCCTAGATCAGGGGTGCCCAAACATTTTCGTATGAAGGGCCAAAAACCAAATATCATTGAGAGGCATAGGCTGAAAGTTAAAGGCCATAGGTCATTTCCTAATTTATATCATAATGTTTAAAAATAAATAGAACACATTACTTTAAATCATAATAAAAATGCAGTATAGTTTTAAATTATAACTTATTACAATAAAAACAAACAATTTAAAGCAAAGTGGAGTCAAGCAGAATCTGCCTGTGTTCATTTGCTTACTGATTTTCTGCATTGTCCTATATCCGTCGGGTGACAGCATGTATATTTAAAAAAAAAAATCTGATCTATTTACAACATTTAATTAAAACATTTAATTTCAGTTTGCTTTTTATAGCTTAGCAACAAAACAAATAAACAAACAAACAAAAAAATGTTACATTAAATTAAAAATTACAGTCTTTAAACCATCCTCATTATTCTCCTTTTCTTCTCAGATGGCACAGTGGGGCAAATCAAAGGGTACCATAGGACAACTTTGGCCCCACTTTGAACATCGCTGACCTAGAACATTTCTTAGAATCATAAAACATGCCTTTAGGAAAAACTGTTCAATCTTTTAATTTACGTATATAATATACAAAGCGTATGTTGTGTGAATTCTTTATTTACAGCACATGCTTTATTTTGTTTTATTTTATTTTGTTTTGTTTTATTTTATTTTATTTTATTTTATTTTATTTTATTTTATTTTATTTTATTTTATTTTATTTTATTTAATTTAATTTAATTTAATTTAATTTAATTTAATTTAATTTAATTTAATTTAATTTAATTTAATTTAATTTAATTTAATTTAATTTAGTGTCCATAAAACTAATTAAATGTTGTCAAATATTTGAACATTTCCTACAATCATGAAACGTTTTCAGAATTAACTTTTAAATCTTTTTAAGTTTTAAATGTTTCCAATTTTATTTTATTTTATTTTATTTTATTTTAGTGTCCATAAAACTAATTAAATGTTGTCAAATATTTCAACATTTCCTACAATCATGAAACATCTTCAGAATTAACTTTGGAATCTTTTTAAGTTTTAAACATTTCCAATTTTATTTTATTTTATTTGCCATAAATCTAATTAAATATAGTCAAACATTTGCCTTGAACATTTCCTATAATAATAGTGAAACCTGTATTTAGGATGAATTGTTAAATCTATGTAAATTTGAAACTTTTTCAGTTTAGTTTAATTTAACCTTCAGGTTAAACAGTTAGATCATCAAAGTATATAAATATAAATAGGGTTCCCACGCTTCTTGAAAGTACTTGAATTTCAGACATATGAATTTAAGACCTGGAAAGTGCTTAAAACCAAACACAGGTCCTTGAATGTGCTTGAATTTAAAGTTTATGATGTTATTTCAATAATTGTACTCTGCAGCTTTCAAAAACTGAAGGAAAAAATAAAGAAACTCTTCATTTAAAAATCTTAAATTTAAATCGTATATGTGAACTATGACAAATAATGCATTTTATCAATACGTCAGAAAGCCGATTTGATTATTACTTACTAACTGACTCCCAGGGCTGTTTATATCGAAGTTGATATTTAGCCGCACCATGTTGGTGTTTCATAACATCTAATTTTAATGAGGTGGGTCGTTAGCCCAATGCTCAACCAAACCCCTCTCCCCCGGGCAAAAAAAAGCAGAGCACCCGGGGAAAGCAGAGCACCCTGAGTAAACCCACCTGAACATGGGGAAAACATGCAAACTCCACACAGAAATGCCAACTGACCCATCCGAGGCTCGAACCAGTGACCTTCTTGCTGACAGCGCTACCTACTGTCAACATTTTTGAAAATGACTCATTTAAAATATCATTATGAGATTTTAATGTAAATATTAAGTGTAAGTGAAATGTTAAGTACTTTCATAACTCTATATATGCTGGGGGTGTGAATTGCAAAGGTGCTTGAATTAAAATATTAGTGATTGAGAAAGTCCTGGAATTTGGTGTTCATGAAAGAGTGGGACCCCTGAATACAGAGTCAGAATTATTAGCCCCACTTTGACTTTTTTTCTTTTTTAAATATTTCCCAAATGATGTTTAACAGAGCAAGGAAATTTTCACAGTATGTCTGATAATATTATTTCTTTTGGAGAAAGTCTTATTTGTTTTATTTCGGCTAGAATAAAAGCAGTTTTTCATTTTTTTCAAAACCATTGTAAGGTCAAAATTATTAGCCCCTTTAAGCTATTTTTATTTCCGATAGTCTACAGAACAAACCATCATTATACAATAACTTGCCTAATTACCCTAACCTGCCTAGTTAACCTAATTAACCTAGTTAAGCCTTTAAATGTCACTTTAAGCTGTATAGAGGTGTCTTGAATAATATCTAGTCAAATATTATTTCCTGTCATCATGGCAAAGATAAAATAAATCAGTTATTAGAAATGAGTTATTAACACTATTATGTTTAGAAATGTGTTGATTTAGAAATGTGCTAAAAAATCTGCTCTCCGTTAAACAGAAATTGTGGAAAAAAACAGGGGGGCTAATAATTCTGACTTCAACTGTATATCATAATAAATAAATATATATATATATACTATAGCAACTATAACAAATATATATAAAAACATTATTTACTCATTCTCTTGTAAACATATCTCTTTCTTTCTTAGTTATTTTTTGTAACTACATAAATACTATGTGCGCTATATATAACACAGCCATTTTCTTATTAACACCTGTACCATTTGCAGAATACATCAAAAAAGTTTGACATATGCAAGTTTAACATATACATCAAAGAAGTTGACACATGAAATACTTCATATCATAGTAATACCTTTTTATATATAAAGCACAGATACCATCACATGTGTCATGTGATCACGATCATAGATGATGCATGGACTCAAACATCACCAACCAGACTCGGGTTGCATACCAAGCATTAGGAGAAAAGCAGTAGTAGAGTAGAGTTTCAGACGGGGATCACAATATCAGCAGTCCAACATTCCCATATACCCGACAATATAACATTACATGCCACTGAAACAGAAAGACTAGACGCAGCAGCTGTTTCTAGGAAAGATCTGAAAGAAGATGCTGTGGCATTTTCTTTCATTTAATGGCCAAAGAAAATACCGTTAATGGCCATAAAACATGCTGGATGTCCATTTAAAATGAATGAACGACACGTTATATGTGTTAATGAGTGTGTGTGTGTGTGTATTGCAGAGAACAAGTACATTGCCAGTGTCTTCACAATGGATGCTAAAGGCAGCGGGACTGATGCCGATGTTTATTTAAATATTTTTGGAGAGTTTGGGGATACAGGTCAGTACTAAAACCTGTCGCTGTTTCAGTGTGTTTGCAGGAGAATGTAAGAACTTTACATTTTTATTTTATTTTATTTATTTGTTCATTTAATTCGCCTTAGTCCATTTATTTATCTGGGGTCGCCACAGTGGAATGAACCGCCAACTTATCCAGCATATGTTTTACACAGGGGATGCCCTTCCAGTTCTAAGCCAGTACTGGGAAATATCTATGCGCACTCATTCACACACATTCATTCATTTTCCTTCTGCTTAGTCCCTCTATTTATCTAGGGTCGCCACAGTGGAATGAACCGCCAACTTATCCAGTATATGTTTTACACAGCGGATGCCCTTCCAGCTGCAACCCAGCACTGGGAAATATCCATACCCACTCATTCACACACATACATTCATTCATGCATTCATTTTCCTTCTGATTAGCCCCTCTATTTATGTAGGGTCGCCACAGTGGAATGAACCGCCAACTTATCCAGTATATGTTTTACACAGCGGATGCCCTTCCAGCTGCAACCCAGCTCTGGGAAATATCCATACCCACTCATTCACACACATACATTCATTCATGCATTCATTTTCCTTCTGCTTAGTCCCTCTATTTATCTAGGGTCGCCACAGTGGAATGAACCGCCAACTTATCCAGTATATGTTTTACACAGCGGATGCCCTTCCAGCTGCAACCCAGCACTGGGAAATATCCATACCCACTCATTCACACACATAAATTCATTCATACATTCATTTACCTTCGGCTTAGTCCTTTTATTCATCTGGGGTCGCCACAGCGGAATGAATCGACAACTTTTCCAGCATATGTTATACCCAGCGGATGCCTTTGCAGCTGCAACCCATCACTGGGAAACACCCATACACTCTCACATTTGTACTCAAAAGGCTCGTACACACTGGGACGCTTTTCGTTTGCGTTTATCGTCAGCGTTTTTCGAGGCGTTTTTCCGAATTCAAACTCAAGCGATAGATGAAGCTAGACAATGTTAAGCTTTTAAGCCTGCTTGTAACACAGAAGAAGAAGACAGAAAGATGACACTCTTGTTGTTAAAGTTACTGGCGATTCGAACAAGCATGGATGGTTCAAGTAGCAGCTCCAGCTCTAGTGATGAAGAAATGATTATTGTTCACCAGTGCAATAAGCAGCTCCACGTTCAAATCGCCTCTGGGCATCTTCTTCAATGTGCGCTCGCATTGACAGTTTTGCGCTTGAGCGCCTCCAAGTGCTGTTTACTGTAACTTCAGCAGCTCCGTGCACGTGAACAAAAGTGCTAATCTGATTGGTGGAGAAGGTTTTGACGTGGTTTATCAAAACAAAAAAATGAGCATGAGGCGTTTCTTAAACATTACGCTTTTGGTGTGTCTGATCACATTGCCGCCCTTTATTTAGTCACTAGGCTTTAAACATTGATGGAAAATGCGAGCAAAAAGCATCCCAGTGTGAACGAGCCTTTACACTAAGACCAATTTAGTTTATCTAATTCACCTATAGCACATGTATTTGTACTATGGGGCAAACTAGAGCACCCGGAGGAACACAGCAACACGGGGAGAACATGCAAACTCCACACAGAAATGCCAACTGGCCCAGCCAGGACTCGAACCAATGACCTTTTTGCTGTGAGGTGACAGTGCTAACCACCGAGTCACTGTACCGCCTATTTAAACCAATTCATTCCTTCATTCATTTTCTTTTCAGCTTAGTCCCTTTATTAATCTGGGGTCGCCACAGTGGAATGAACCGCCAACTCATCCAGCATTTGTTTTATGCAGCGGATGCCCTTCCAGCTGCAACCCATCACTGGGAAACACGTACACACTTATTCACACACATACACTATGGACAATTTAGTCTTTGGACTGTGGAGAACCCACGCGAACGCAGGGAGAACATGCAAACTCCACACAGAAACACCAACTGACCCAGCCGAGGCTCGAACCAGCAACCTTCCTGCTGTGAGGCGACAGCACTACCTACTGCGCCACCGTGTTGCCCAATTTAAACCATTATTTAATTCAATTTATGTTACTTTGTATTTCATATTACTTTTTTGTTTTACTGATTCTGATGTCTATTTAATGTTTTTTTAAGAGTTTGTGGTTACAGATCAGTACTAAAACAAGTCAGTGTTTTAATGTGTGTTTGCAGGAGAATTTAAGAACATCCTCAAGCAATTTTTTTACATTTATCTTTATTCAATCTAATTAGAATTTTTATAAAAAAACTAAATTTAAAAAAATATATATTTTATTTAATTTATGTATTGTATATTCTTTTAATTTAATTGTATTGTATTGTTGTCTTATTTTATTTCACCTTATTTAATTTCATTCATTCATTCATTCATTTTCTTTTCGGCTTAGTCTCTATTAATCTGGGGTCGCCGCCCTTATTTAATTTATTTAACTTTTTTATTTTATTAGTTTTAATTTTATACTACTTTATTACTGATGCTGATGTCTATTGAAATATTTTTGGGCAGTTTGGGGATTCAGGTCAGTGCTAAAACCTGTCGCTGTTTCAGTGTGTTCAGTGTGAAAACGTAAGAACATTATGAATATATTATGTATATTATTTTATAATTTGTATGACTTTAATCAGTCTAACTTGAATTTATATTTAATTGAATGCTTTTTTATTTAACTTTACATTTAATAAAATTTATGTTTTATTTTTTATTTCTATTTACTTTTTATTTTATATTATTTGATGTTGGTTTAATTCTTATTACATTCTTACATTTATTCTTTCAAAAAAAAAATTAATTTATTTTATTCGATTTTTAAAATGTGATTTTATATTACTTATTTTTGTTAATTATTATTATTATTATTTTATTGTAGTTCACCCCAAAAAAGTGCCATAAATGTAGCCAAAAATTTGATAACCAAGTACTTTTCAGGTTTTAAATAATAAAAAAAAACTACTTGTAACATTTAAAAGTGCTGTATGTAAGTTTTTGACTCTCATAAAGCATAAAAATACTATAATATGTCTTCAGATATTTTAGAAACATGCTAAGTGAACATTCTTCTTTATCTGAAAAACAATGCTGAAGTCAGATATTCTGCTTTTAAAATGTGCGTTACATGCCAGAACATCTGTCTTTGTTTTGGTAATTTAACCTGCCCAATACCAGTTTAGCCAATTATATTCCAGCAACTCGGGTTGCCTTGATGGAAAACCGTGTATTTCATTCATTCAGTCATGAAGACTCTCGAATCATGCATCCGTGACTGAAATGTGACCGTCGGTGGACAGTAGCAGTCTCTGAAATGAGACGCAGATTCAGAGTTCCACATGAGGTTATTAATTAGCAAACAATATAAACATTATAAGCGTAATTATTAGGTGAGCAGAGTACATTGTAATCTCGTGTCCTTACAATTTGTGATAAGCAGTTTTTTATTTAGAGCATGACATAAATCAGCCTTTAATCAGTCCGATAGTCAGGCACACTCCTGTTGATTTTGTCAATCTGGCAACCTGCGCTTGAGTGTGTCTTGAACCAGGAGTGCGAAACCTAGTTCAACCACTGGTTGTCAAACTTACATACTGCACCTTTAAGTAAGGATATACTGGTTTTGTGTTAGTTTTATCATATCTGCACAGTCTTTGTGTAATATTTGCAGGAGAGCGGAAGCTGGTCAGTGAAGGAAAAGACAATTTTGAGCGCGGAAATGAAGATAAATTTACCATTGAGGCACCAAATCTCGGCAGACTAAGAAAAATAACCATCGGTCACAACAACAAGGGCTCTTCTGCTGGCTGGGCCTGTGATAAAGTACACAGACACATTCTTTCATCATGAAAAATATCTTTATCTCTTTCGCCTATGTGATTAATAAGATGTGTTTATGTGTTATGATGCATTTCAGGTTATAATAGATGACATGGGGAATAAAGAGGTTTATGAGTTTCCTGTTGATGCCTGGTTTGACATTTCAGAAGGGGACGGAAAAATACAGAGAGATGTGCTTGCTGGAGCCACACAACCAATGGGTATGAGCTGTGTAAGAGTGTGTATGGTAGAAGTAGGAGTGTTTGATATTTAAATGGTTGCAAATGAAACTTTGTTCATAAATGAAGTGAATTGTTTGAGTCAGTGATTCAGTGATCTGTTCTTAAAAAGTAAAAATGAATCAGCTGTTTTAAATGAATCATTTGAATTTTCAGTGAATTATTTGAGTCAGTGGTTCAGTGACCTGTTCATAAAAGTGACTTGCTTAGTTTCAGAATGAATCAGCAGTTTTGAATGAATCTTTTGAAATTTCAGTGAAACATTTGTATTAGTGATTCATAAGTGTTTATAAAAGCTGACTTACTTCATTTTAAAACCAGTCAGCTGTTTTCAATTAATTGTTTCAGTTTTCAGTGAATCATTTAATTAGGGATTCAGTGATCTGTTTATAAAAAGTAGCCTGCTTAGTTTCAAAATGAATCAGCTGTTTTGAATTTTCAATGAATCATTTGAGTCAGTGATTCGGTGATCTGTTGAAAAGTCAATTGCGCAGTTTCAAAATGAATCAGCTGTTTTGAATGAATCGTTTGAATTTTCAGTGAATCATTTGAATCAGTGATCTGTGAATGAATCATTTGAGTAAGAAATAGTAATTAAGTCAATATTAAAAAATATTCTGTTCATAAAAAATATAAGATAATATATAAGATGATCAAAATAATAAATTGTTAAAATGGTTTCACTTTGGAAACGAAAATTCATTCATGAATGAATCGTATTTTCAGTGAATCATGAAAATGATTCCACAATGTCCCAACAATTCACAAATACAAATATTTATATATATGTATATATATATATATACTTATGTGTTTGTGTGTGTGTAGCGATAGTGTATAATGTACAGGTGATGACGGGAGACATTCGTGGAGCGGGCACTAACTCTAAGATCCACTTAGTAATGCACGGCCATAAAGGAAACAAGAACAGTGGTAAGCTGTTCCTGGAGGGTGGCACGTTTGAGCGCGCTCAGATCGACATCTTCAACGTGGAGCTGCTGGAGCTGATCAGTCCGCTCAGCAGAGTCACTATCGGCCACGACAACGCTGGCATCAACTGCGGCTGGTACTGCGAGAAGGTGTGTTGGGGGGCTATAGGGAGTGTTGAAGCTTTTATTACTTACTCATATACAATGCATCCGTTAAGTATTCATAGCGCTTCACTTTTTCCATATTTTTTTATGTCACAGCCTTATTCCAACATAAATTAAATTTATTTACTTCCTCAACATTCTACACACAATCCCCCTTAATAACAATGGGGAATTTTTGCCCATTCCTCTTTGCAGTACCTCTTAAGCTCAAATTCAGGTTGTATGAGAAGCGACAGTGTACAGCCATTTTCATGTTCAATAGGATTTAGGTCTGGGCTCTGGCTTGGTCACTCAAGGACATTCACAGAGTTCTTATGAAGCCACTCCATTGATATTTTGGCTGTGTGCTTTGGGTCATTGTCCTGCCGGAAGATTAACCATCGCCCCAGTCTGAGGTCAAGAGCACTCTGAAGCAGGTTTTCATTCAGGATGTCTCTGTACATTGCTGCATCTTTCCCTCTATCCTGACTAGTCTTCCAGTTCCTGCTGCTAAAAAACATCCCCACAGCATGATGCAGCCACCACCATGCTTTACTGTAGGGAGAGTATCAGCCTGGTGATGAATGTAACGCTTGGTATTCACTTCAAAAAGTTCAATTTTAGTCTCATCAGACCAGAGAATTTTGTTTCTTATGCTTTGAGAGTCCTTCAGATGCCTTTTGGCATATTTTACGAAGGAGTGGCTTCTGTCTGGCCACTTTATCATATAGGCCTGATTGGTGGATTGCTTCACAGATGGTTGTCTTTCTGTAAGGCTCTCCACAGAAGAACGCTGGAGCTCTGACAGAGTGACCATCGGGTTATTGATCACCTCCCTGACTAAGGCCCTTCTCCCCCAATCACTCAGCTTAGATGGCCGGCCAGCTCTAGGAAGAGTCCTGGTGGTTCTAAACATCTTCCACTTATGGATGACGAAGGCCACTGTGCTCATTGGAACTTTCAGAGCAGCAGAAATTTTTCTGTAACCTTCCCCAGCCTTGTGCCTCGAGACAATCCCGTCTCGGAGGTCGACAGACAATTCCTTTGTCTTCATGATTGGTTTGTTCTTTGACATGCACTGTCAACCCTGGGACCTTATATAGACAGATGTATGCCTTTTCAAACATGTCCAATTCAACTGTATTACAAGTGAAACATCTCAAGAATGATCAATGGAAACAGAATGTACCTGAGCTCAATTTAAAGCTTCACGGCAAAGGCTGTGAATACTGATGTACATGTGATTTTTCAGGTTTTTTATTTTTAATAAATTTGCAACAATTTCGAAAAATCCTTATCATTATTAATAGTCATTATAGGGTATTGTGTGTAGAATTGTGAAGAAATAAATGAATTTAATCAATTTTGGAATAAGGCTGTAATATAAAAAAAGTGGAAAAAGTGAAGCGCTATGAATACTTTCCAGATGCACTGTATTTTGACACATGCCACTATTTAATAATTCAATATATTGTGATAATGAACATGCACAATATTGATATCATGGATAATTATTTATCATTTAAATTTTAGAGTGATTTTTTAAGAATATTCACATTGTATTTGCCAACATTTTCATATTCATGCTGAAATATTGATGGAAAATGATGTGACTATAGGGCAATTCTTTGTTAATAATGTGCAATAAGGCACAATAGTTAATGTTAGTAATTTAATTAATTTTAATCAATATTAGTAAATTTAATTTAACTTCCACTGCACACAAGCGACAGACTGAAAGTCAATAATTTCCATTGGAGTGTAGTGTTGGAGCTGCGTGGAGTTCCGATCATCTTCGTATGCGGGAAATTTGTATCTGATTTGAGCTGCAGATCCGTTAAAATATTTGCAACTAGACCGTATGCGACCTGTCTATTTTTAGCGGTCTATGGTCTATGAATTTTTACTATTTATTCATTCGTTCAATTATTCAACTATGGTGAATGTATGGAGAATAAAGGCTCCACGACAAAATTGGAAATTCTGTGTGACTGCCACAAGGGGGCGTATTCAGATAGTCAAGTCCAAATGTCGTGTGCAGTGGAAATGCAGCTTAATAATGGGTTAAAAACATAGACTGTAAAATATATGGACGTAGTATCCGTGACGTCACCCATAGGTTTCTGAAGAGCGCAACTGAAGCTCCAAGTAGTCGCGACCAACCGTCTGCATTTAGTTTGTGCGTCAACGCACCCGCGGCGGGATAGAAAGGGCAAAGAGGTGGAGTTTGAGCGGAGCTACAGACACCTGCTGGCATTTTGCTTGGACCTGGCTAAGACAGACTTTACTTTGGGAGAAACGCTTAATACTCTATTACGTGCGACTTGTTTGTATTCTAACCACATGTGCTTAGCTGTACACTATATCAATAAAGTGTTTAGACTTTCAAAAACACTGTAGTAATACATTGAGCCACAAACGTTTTTCAACAAGAGGAACACGTGAAATACGTCCAAACACTTCAATTATAGTCTGTGTTAGTAAATGCAAGACTAAAATCTGCAAGACTATGCAAGACTAAAATGGAAAATTAAAATGAAATCCAGGCATAACACTGTATGACAACGCTTCAGATGACTGTTCTAGAGCCTACAGCTAATCAATCTGTCAGTTTCTGGAGGGCATTACAGCTCTAAAGAACATTATTAATGATAAATGATCTTTAATAAAACAAATACATTTATAGAGATGGCATATAAGTTTATAATTTCACTCACCAGGGAAATGGAGGCACACAGCATGCCATATCATCTGATAATTGTAGGAAATAATCCCAAAAGGCAATTGACTGTGTAAAAAAACATTAACCAACACAAAAATGCGATGTATATGCAGAGTTCATCGCCTAATTAGCCGTAATCAGCTGAGGTGACGAGGCAGCGAGACCTAGCTGTCACTCAAGTGGCCACGCCCTTAATTATGCAAACTTATTATAATTTTAATAAAACGAAACGGATGAGTTATAAAAAAAATTCACCGCCCCTCACAGTTGTCATGAAGGTTAATCATGGCTATATGCACCAAAGCCATCATTTGTACCAGGCTGTAAGCATGTTTTTATCAGCTGTAAAAATGGCCAATTTCCCATTGCAGTGGACTTCCTGGAGCCAGCCCCCCAAGGCGAGTCGATGAATTGCAGTTTTAGTTACTTCCGTATTGGCTTCCCGAGGGAGAGCGGGAGGTTGCCGCTTGGTAAAAAATCATTGTCGCAATCTGATTACAAGTCAAAAGTTTTATTAAATGTTAAAAACGAATAAAATTGAGTTGCATTTTTTAAAACTGAATTAGCCGTAGTGTATGAGTGTGTATTAATGTTTCCCAGTACTGGGTTGCAGCTGGATGGGCATTCGCTGTTTAAAACATGCTGGATAAGTTGGCGGTTCATTCCGCTGTGGCGACCCATGATGAATAAAGGGACTAAGCCGAAGGAAAATGAATGAATGAATATAATAAATCTAGCATTTTCTTACTGTGGATTTTATTCCATTAATTAGCATTTTCTAATGAGACTTTATTGTACTTAAAGTGATTTAAAGTGTTTCCTATTGTACTTTATCATCCTTTTGAAATTTAATTTGGTTAAAAGATTTATTTTCTGTGAACATGTATATACAGTAAACCAAAATTATATTATAGTAGTATAATTTAGTATAATTAATAGTATTTTTTGTTATAATACCTGTTAAAGTAATCTGTTTCACAGCTTAGATCAATATTGTGATAATTCGTGATATTGTGTTAATATTACAGCTACAGCAATTAATCGCATGAAAATTTTATTACAAGTCTCTATTCAACATGTGATGTCCTCCTGTGTGTTTGTCTTTAGGTGACGGTGTACTGCCCGTTCACAGGTTTAGAGCAGGTGTTTCCCTGTGGCCGCTGGTTTGATGAAGATGAGGGCGATGGATTGGTGGAGAGGGAACTCTATGAGATGGTCTCGCTCAGACAGAAAAAACAAAAGAGTGAGTGACGTATACTAGTTATCTGCATTGACATGTAATCATTTAAAGGGGACCTATTGTGCAAAAATCATTTTTATAAGGGGTTTAAATACAGTTGTGGGGCAACAGTCTGTGAATGTAACAATTAATTAATTCTATTTTTTATAATCGCACTTCTTAAAGACAGTCGGGAGAAACACTTTGATTAACGTTCTCCTATTTTTTACGTGTCATCAGAGGGGGGAAACCCCGCCCATTAATGACCATTAATGTCTTCCTCATTAGCATGTTTTAAATTTCCCGCTATGCTGACACACAGGCATTTGTAGCTCCGCCTTCTTTTGAAAAGAGCACAATCTCATTTGAATTTAAAGCGACAGTCACCAAAATGCCACAATTAGCATCAAAGCCTAAACGGGACAGTTTCAAAGAGTCATACAACATTATATGTGGGGTATTTTGAGCTGAACCTAACATATACTTGAATATTCTGCTAATTCAGTAAATATACTGGATTTCAGTGGAAAGACTGGAATCATATTTAACACTGACCATTTGAAATCCATTGTAACCAGACTCTAAATATGGCAATAAAGTGCTTTGTGGTTTTTAGAGTTACTTACAGCGCAACATGCAGTGATCTATTATTTTAAATCAATGATGCAAAAAGTCATTCATTCATTCATTTTCCTTCTGCTTAGTCCCTTTGTTCATCAGGGGTCACAACAGCAGAATGAACCACTTATCCAGCATATGTGTTACTTAGCAGTCGCCCTTTCAGCTGCAACCCAGTAGTTCTTCTGTGAGGCGACAGTGCTAACCACTGAGCCACTGTGTTGCCCTGGTGCAAAAAATATTAATAATAATATTACAGTAATAATATTTTGTTCTATAATATAAGAGTCTGTTCATAAACCTAAAATGTTCAGTTATAAAAATAAAATATATTAAAAAACATAAATAAAAAAAGTTACAATTATAAAAGTAGTCAAATAAACAATAAATAACATTCTGGTCATAAAATAAATACATTTATAAAAACATCAATAATAATAAGATGAAAAGTGATGAAATGCCATTATTCTATTCAGAATAAAGAAAATTATATTTGTAAAAATAATAACTTGGCGACGCAGAGGCACAGTAGGTACTGCTGTCACCTCACAGCAAGAAGGTTGCTGGTTCAAGCCTCAGCGGGGTCAGTTAGCGTTTCTGTGTGGAGTTTGCATGTTCTCCCTGCGTTCGCGTGGGTTTCCTTCGTGTGCTCCGGTTTCCCCCACAGTCCAAAGACATGCGGTACAGGTGAATTGGGTAGGCTAAACTGTCTGTAGTGTATGTGTGTGTGAATGAGTGTGTATGTGTTTCCCAGTGATGGGTTGCAGCTGGAAGGGCATCCGCTGCATAAAACAAATCCTGTATAAATTGGCGGTTCATTCCGCTGTGGTGACCCCGGATTAATAAATTGACTAAGCCGAAAAGAAAATGAATGAATGAAAATAGTAACTTGTAAAAGAATACAATTTTATTATAAGAAAATCTAAAAGAAAATCACATGTAACCTATAAAATAATATCAGCTAATAAATTAGAATTTTATGAAAATATAAAAAGTTTATAAAGTATATTAGTATAATAAAAACAGCCACAATAATAAAAATAATTTAATAAAAATATTAAATCAATGATAAAATACAGTAATAATAATAATAAAAAAATTGAATCTTAAAGATAAAGATAATAAAATAAAATAAAATATCCAAAAGTCCAAAAGACATGCGGTACAGGTGAATTGGATAGGCTAAATTGTCTGTAGTGTATGTGTGTGAATGATTGTGTATGGATGTTTCCCAGTGATGGGTTGCAGCTGGAAGGGCATCCGCTGCGTAAAACATGTGCTGGATAAGTTGGCGGTTCATTCCACTGTGGCGGCCCCGGATTAATAAAGGGACTAAGCTGAAAAAAAAAAGAATTAATTAATTATAATACCCCCCCTCCCCCCAAAAAATTAAAATTCACATGTAACATATAAAATGAAATCATGTAAAAATATAAAATATTTCAAAACGAATACAATTATAATTTGATAAAAATATACATTTGAAATTTTTTAAAATGTTGATTGCATAAAAAAAACCATTTACAGATAAAAACGTCTCAGTCATGCGGCTTCATGAAAACTCGCTTGGGTCTAATATCGTCAGTGATCACCGCTTCAATCTCTTTTCTTGGCGAACTTTTCCTCATGCTCTCAACCAAACTTTAGTACCTTTTGGCCATCTCTTCATGATATCGGTGATATCGGTTTCCGTTTTGTTTATGCTCTCGTCCTCCTCTTCTTCATTCTCTTCCTCTCTGGGTGCGTTCAATAGTAACATTAGTTTCTCGACATGAAGATTGAAGCCTTTGAATGACATTCTGCCGTAAACCAGATCCTCACAGGGAATAAAATGAATTGAAAAATATACATATGAATAAAACTGCATCAATAATAAAATTCCCTCATTCATTCATTTTCCATCAGCTTAGTCCCTTTATTCATCAGGGGTGGCCACAGCGGAATGAACCGTTCCAGCTACAACCCATCACTGGGAAACACCCATACACTCTTTTATTCACACTCATACACTACGACCAATTTAGTTTCTTCAATTGACCTATAGCGCATGTGTTTGGACTGTGGGAGAAACCGGAGGAACTGGAGAAAACCCACAACATGCAAACTCCACACAGAAATGCCAACTGACCCAGCTGGGACTTGAACCAGTGACCTTCTTGCTGTGAGGCGACAGTGCTAACCACTGAGCTGCCGTGTTGCCCCTAAAATGCATGCAATAAAAATATATATAAAATCGATAAAAAATTCAATTCTTATAATAGAATAATAAAATCTAATCAAAAATAACATGTATAAAAGAATATCAAATAAAAATAAAACAATAAAATAGCACAAAATAAATTTAATTCAAAATGTATTTCATTAAAATAATTAAACTAATGAATAAATGTCATTAATGAAATAAAAAGAGATCTTACACCATAAAAACACACAAATTGATCATTTCACTGTATGTTTTTTCAGAATTCCCCTGGTCTCTGTGGATCTTTACATCAGACATTAAAGGTGCCGGCACTGACGCTCAGGTGTTTCTGCAGGTGTACGGAGAAAACGGAAAGAGCGACCAGTTCAAACTCGAGAGCAAATCAGACAGTTTTGAACAGGCACAGTGCGACAAATTCATTGTACGTCTGCATGTTTCTATTTATGAATACAGTGATCCCAAAACATATATAAAGATTTAAATGTGAAATTATGAATGTCAATATAGTATGTTATAATATTTTGAAGTGATATTTCAGTGGCCACACGGAAAAGAAAGGACTCGTAAAATTGACTTGATAAAATCCTTGTAACAATTTGCAGGTGTAAAATTCAAGTAAATTTGACTAATCTTTAATTAAGTACCATTAACTTGTCAATATCATGTAAAATTGACTTAATGTTTAACCTAACACCTATCTTTCATTTTATATCTAGATTGAATTAAATTAAGTTCTTTTTTTAACCAAATAAACATTGCTTTTATTAAATTAAGCAAATCTTATTAGTTACAAGTTAGTAGATTTTTTTCTGTAATATTTTCACTTGTGTTGTTTCATCAATTTATCCTATAATTATGTAAACATTGCTAGTTTTTTTATTTAAAAAAAATATTTTTTTAATTATTTTAAAAATAATTTTTTAATGAATTTGACTCCGTTTTTGACGAATCACACAAACAAAATATAAATAAACAAGTCATTTATTCAATAATAACAAATGTTCGTTCACGTTTACTCCTTTTAACCATTTGACAGGATTAATGATGTCTGTTGTCATTGGCTAGGACATGTTTTATTCATTAATTATAATTAACTAAAATTAATTTAATTACAAATTCATTAATAAATACATTTTTTTTATTAATTGTATTTTCATTTATTTATATTTTATTTTTTTTGAATTTCTTTTGTTTTTATTTGTTCATTTTTTCCACCATGGCATTAACAGATCTGACGTTTTTGTCTGTGTTTCAGTCTATGTCGACCAAATCTTTTAAAGTTTTCTATGAAAATGTACTAAATTTTAATTTACTTAAATTATTACTTATTTATGTTAGAAAACATTTAAATATTACATGTAAAAGAACATTTATATTTCCACTCAGCTCATTTAATAGATGAAGTCAATTTTATCCTTGACATTTAATTTTACAATTTAAAAATTCAGACAGTAATTTAATTAGCTTTTACCACACCAGAAAGTATTTTTTTCAGTGCACTTTAGATTTGAAAATAATAAATGTTTTGAACAGAAATTTTTAATTTATATATATATATATATGTATTTTACACATTGCTCTAGATTGAGATGCCTGATATCGGGAAGATTCGCAAGCTGAGAATCTGGCACGAAAAGAGGAATCCTTTCTCTGGCTGGCATCTTGGCAGGGTGAGAGACCTGCATTACCAGCTAGTGCACTATTACACACAACCAGTTTGTCCATTTCACACTGTAATCCTGATGTGCACCAGCGAGACGCACATTTTCTCAGCTGCTTCCACTTCTATTTTACATTAAAAATGAATTGTGAGTGTTTAACGTGATGTGAATCTGCAAACGTTACGTCATCAACTTCTTCCAAGTGTAAATCTCCTTTCCAACGGCAAAAAGCAGTAACTTTTTGGACAAAATGTATTTATTCATTCATTTTCCTTTGGCTTAGTCCCTGATTTAACAGGGGTCAACACAGTGGAATGAACCGCCAACTACTCCTGCAAATGTTTTACGCAACGGATGCCCTTCCAGCCGCAATCCAGCACTGGGAAACACCCATACACACTCATTCACACACATACACTACGGCCAATTTAGTTAATCCAATTCACCTATAGCGTATGTGTTTGAACTGTGGAGGAAACTGGAGCACCCGGAGGAAACCCACGGCAACATGGGGAGAACATGCAAACTCCACACAGAAATGTCAACTGACCCAGCAAGTACTCGAACCAGCGACCTTCTTGCTGTGAGGCGACAGTGCTAACCACTGAGCCATCGTGCTGCACGAACAAAAATTGGTTGTTGATATTTTTGGGATATTCAGTCAATTTAGTTGCTTTTCTATTAGCCAGGAACTGAATTCACAAAGGGAAGTTTCATAAACTAGTTTCGAGAGGAACACGTGATATGTTCAACTTCAGCTGATCCTCATCACTAATCATTAGCTAGCCTATCGGAGCACTCCAAAACTACTATATATATATATCTAGCTAAACTTCATTCCCTATCTCTGTTTTCGGAGCTTGGGCTCATCTATCTCCGAGCTCAGGGTTCTCTCCCGGGACAGCATGCCAAACCTGCTATTATAGTTGAGCATTATCTAAGTGTGAACTCTTGAAACATCTTAAGGCTAAAAGTAGCTCCTAACCTATAGATTCAGGAGAAAATTGTAAAAAAAAATGGATGCCAGTCCTAAATGTAATACTACACATTTTGCATTAAGAGAATTGCATAAAGCGTTTTAGCACTAAAACTAGCTCCTAAATCAGTGAAACTTTAGGAATCGTGAAGAGGACTCCTAAATCACTAAAGACACAAACTCTCTGAAAATGAGTTTTAAAGAAAATGTCTTTAAAACATTTGACCACAGTGAGTTCGTAATAAGTAATCGCCTTAATCACAGAGGTGTTCCCATACCGTGAGAAATATGTTTTCAAATATATTTAAAAATACACACAAAACACTGAGAAAAGTACATAATTTTTTAAAATATGTTAAAATGCAACTATATTTTCTTTAAATACATTTGAAGCATTTACACATTTTCTAGCTTAAGTATTTTAAAGAAAATTTTGACATGTAACCAGGGCTTGACATTAACTGTTTTGATCACCAGTCACTGTGGCTAGTAGATTTCCAACTTTACTAGCCACTCGCCGTTTTCACTAGCCACAATTCTGTTGTTGGGAAAATATGTTTTATATGCATACATTTAACTTCGAAATGCTTAAATGACTTGAATTAGATTTTGTGTTTTATCCACACGCCTCCTTATTCATTTAATTTTTTTGTGTGTGTCGTGTACAGTGGTGTAAAGTAACAAATTACAAATACTCAAATGACTGTAATTGAGTAGTTTTTCTCAGAAATTGTAATTTACCGAGTAGTTTTAAAAATGTGCACTTTTACTTCCCCTTGAGTACATTTTTATTGCAGTATCAGTACTTTTACTCCACTACTTTCCTTCAACCTGCAGTCACTACCTTTTTTTTGGCTATGGGGATTAGAAAAATCAGTCCTGTGATTCCTGTCCAATCAAATCGCACATAGAAGGTAAACCACATCATAATGAACTACCTCAAGACATGGAGGTATAATTGCAGCAAACTGCTTGGAAGCATTAAAAGTGTCCAAGATGTCCAAAATCTTTACACGCATTGACCCAGAGACTGTTTAGATGCATTTCACTGATGAGAAGATGACCGACATTTACTGTATTACTATTGACGTTGTAACCCAACTTTGTGGAGACGTTGCATTTTGTTTGGAAATGAAAATCAGGTTGACGTCAATGTCTAACGACCAACCTAAAATCAACCAAATATTAACCTCTAATGATGTTGTTTTTCACGTTGTGTGGATGTTACCATTATGACGTCTATCAGATGATGGATTTTGGTTGCCATACCTGATGAATAAATGTCAGTATTTAATGTCAATATAACGTTTAAGATGTTCGACGTTGGATTTTGGTCACTTTCTAACACAACCTAAAATCAACCAAATATCAACGTTGTTTGACGTTATTAGACATCAAAATAACAATGTCCTATGTCCTATAAATAACATTGCTAGACATTGAATTTTGGTCACCTTACACAACAACCTAAATCTACCCTAATATTAACGTCTTATGATATTGTGTGTCTGCTGGGCAATAACTCAATGCACTACAGAATGTTACGTTTACACACACATGTACAAATTACATGTAAATGCATCAGCTTTTTATAGCGTAATACTCACTACTCACTACTCTTGAGTACTTTTGAAAGTTCTACTTTTTACTCATACTTTGAGTAATATTTACAGCAGATACTTTTACTCGCACTACATTTTTAGGTATGTAATGCTACTTTTACTTGAGTATGATTTTTCAGTACTCTTTACACCACTGGTTGTGTATGACCTTGCTCAATGAGCATGTGCAAATGGGTTACGGTTTCATAGTCAAAAATAAATAAGTAAATATTTCTTAGCCACAAATTAAAAAGAAAAAGTGTCACAACAAGAAAAATATAGCTGTATACATGTACTTTTTATTCATCAAAACCTTTCTTAAAATAAATTGACATTTAAAAAATGAATTAATGTCATGTATCGAAAACTGTGCACAGTAATCTGTCCAGAGTTCTCAGATCACCAGTTATTTACACTTAAATGGGGAGTTAATCTCCTATTAAAGCAATGTTGTTGTAAAAATTGATAATTGTACCATATCAACAAAAATAACTGTAAGCAAAAGAAAGCAGGTGAAAAACTTATCGTGTGTGATAATGAAAGGATTATCAAGCGCACACGGTTTACGTAGGCCAATAAATAATCTGTTCAAAGAATGGTTAAAACGAAAGCAGCAACCACTGCTGCTTACAAAAAGACATTTAAAAAAATCTGGAGCTTTTGAAAGCAGCAAGACTGTAGGTGCACCAGCATCACTTTCTGTGCAGTTTATATCAAAGAGAACCAATCACACCATCCTCTCATTCATTTGGTATTCACCTGCTTTCTTTTGCTCGCACGAACACAATTATTTTCGTCAATCGTGCTGTTTCTGGATTCTAAGACCGCATTTGCACGCATATTGGGTCATCCTTATTGCTTTTTAAGAAAGCTACATTTATAAATTATTTTCCTGCGGCCATGTGACTAGTGTGAGTGGCTGTCTAACATGCCATCGCTGAAATCTACCCGCATTTGGTGGGTTGGCGGGTGTTAATGTCAAGCCCTGCATGTAACACTGGAAGAAAAAAATGTATTGAGTGTTGAAAACATTAAAATCAAGAAACAAACTTTCTAGAATGTAGTTCTTCCCTTAGCCTGCATTTTAAAACTTTTATTTGAATGTGGAAATATTTTAATTTTGAAACGAATATGGCAACATAATATCTCACTTAAAAAGACTCCTCCCACTCCCCATAGGCCAATCACTGTACAGTATACATAGTTAATAAGCATGATGACATCATCCATAGCATTGAGGTTGACCCCACCCTCGCTCTCAGCTTAGACTTCTCTTTATATTCCTTAGTAAAGGTTTGTCCCAGCACTTTTGTGAACAAGTTTCAAGAGAAAACTCCTAAGTAAAAGTTAAACCAAATACCCAATATCAGATTTTTAGGAGAACCCTTAGGAATAAGATAAAACGTCTTGTGAATACAGGCCCTGATTTCCAGTGTTCTGTTTATAATTTATTTTGCTGCACTGCTAAACATGTTTAAAGTTATTTCTCTCATTTCCACACTCTACTGAATGCCTTTGCAGGGCAGATATGACCTGTGCTATGCTCATTTTATTTACCTTATGCTTATTCTCTATGTTATTCATAGATCATTTATTTAAAGCAATCTCTTTTCGCTGTATGCTTGAACATTTTATTTGAATTAATTGTGTCTGTCTGCATAAAGGTGACACTGATGAAGACTCTTACTAGAGAGAAATACTCGTTTGTATGTAACCGTTGGCTGGACATCAATGAAGACGACCAGGAGATCATTAGAGAACTGCCAGCTGAAGGAAAACTTGTGGCCGAACCTTTACCGCGTGAGAGATACAAAAAACACACACATGCATTCACTCTTCTACACTGAAAATCATTATTTAAAGATGATTCCCTTGGATTTACAAAAAATTTTTTACGTTAAGGGGTTGTAAACAATTTATTTGGGCTGAATTTAAACAAACAAATTAAGTTGCACAATACTAAATTTAATTTATTTGATTAAATTCAACACAAATAAATTGTTTGCAACAGTTTTGCAGACATCATTTTTTACAGTGTAATTAGAGCCTAAACATATCATAAAACATTATTCTTTAGTTCTTAAAGGAACAGCTCACCCAAAAAAATGACAATTCTGTCAATATTTTCTTGTTTCTTCTGTTGAATACAAAAGAAGATATTTTGAAGAATGTTGAATTCCAACATTCTTCAAAATATCTTCTTTTGTGTTCAACAGAAAGATAAAACATTGGGAGGCAGCGTAAATGGAAAGTAAATTTTAATGACTTGTAATGGGTGAACTATCCCTTTACGAAAAACATCTATAAATGTATATCTCGATATGTTTAATAGTAGTTTATAATAAAAAAAAATAAAAAAATTAAAAAAAAAAAATATATATATATATATATATATATATTTATATATGTGTATATGTATACATATACATATATATATACATATATATATATATATATATATATATATATATTTGTATATGTATACATATATATATGTATATATATGTATATATATATATATATATATATATGTATAAGTATATATATATGTGTATATATATATATATATATATATATGTATATGTATATATATATATGTATATATATATGTATATGTGTATATGTATATGTATATATATATGTATATATATATGTATATGTGTATATATATATGTAGATATATGTATATGTATATATATATATATATGTATATATATATGTATATATATATATTTGTAAATATATGTATATATGTATGTATATATGTATATATATATATGTATATATATATATATGTGTAAATATATGTATATATATATGTATGTATATATATATATATATATATATATATATATATATATATATATATATATATATATATATATATATATATATATATATATATATCTTTTTTTTTGCTGAACAGAAATTATTTCAAAGAGCTGTTGAAAATGTAAAATGTATTTGATTATTATGTTAGCATTGCTGTATTTTATTTAATTTTTCCTAATCGACAGATCTTAATTACATTCTGTTCTGTTTAGTTGTTTATATTTATTCACTCTATTCTTTTCTATTCATTAAGAGGTGTTTCGTTTGTACAAATTGATCAAATTGGATCTATATTGTTGTATTTTGATTTGTTGTTTAAATATACTAAATTCTTTCTAAAAATATTCTTTCTAATGTTCAAATATTTTATTAAATGTTTATTTTCTTTTGCTAATGGACAGTTCTTAAGTATCGTGTGACTATATGTACGGGAAATGTGAGTGGAAGTGGAACAGACGCCAGTGTTTATTTAAACATCATTGGAGACCTGGGAGACACCGGAGAGCGCCTGATGTTCATGAGCAAAAACAACGTCAACAAGTTTGAGAAAGGAAACGTAAGTAATGAGATTTAACACACTGGATTAAATATGCATATATAGTACTATTTAAAGGGCTGCACGGTGGCGCAGGGGGTAGCACGTTCGCCTTACAGCAAGAAGGTCGCTGGTTCGAGCCTTGGCTTGGTCAACTTGTGTGGAGTTTGCATGTTCTCCCTATGTTGGTGTGGGTTTCCTCCGGGTGCTCCGGTTTCCCCCACAGTCCAAAAACATGTGGTACAGGTGAATTGGGTAGGCTAAATTGTCCATAGTGTATGTGTGTGAATGGGTTTGTGTGGATGTTTCCCAGTGATGGGTTGCAGCTGGAAGGGCATACGCTGCATAAAACGTGTGCTGGATAAGTTGGCGATTCATTCCGCTGTGGCGACCCCAGATCAATAAAGGGACTAAGCTGAAAAGAAAGTGAGTGAATGAATGAGTACTATTTAAAAGTTTAGGTTAAGTTCAATTTCATTAGAAATGATTGATCCGATCCGATCCGATTTTATTACGATTAAGACAGTACTCTGATTAAGAGTTAACCATGTAAACAGCGATTTTTGATCAATTTAATCCGATTTAAGGTCATAATCGAACTAAACAGTAATGGAATTAAGACATGTGGAGTATTCCTATTTTAGTCGCATTATTGAAGTGCAGCACAGACATGTAAACACTTTAAACTATTACCGTCGTGTAGGATTTTCACCACATTTTGCGAAAGGATACTCTATACACACACGGCTGTCTGAGTATTCTCTGCACCTACCAAGTCAGTGAAGGACCACAGACACACACATCATGTAATGCGGAGGTTTTTTCTCCCATTCGACAAGGGATATGAAATTCCACTTAAACAACACTCTTCCAGAAGTTCATACTCGCATCAAATATCTCGTTTGTAATTAGGGGCATGCATGAAATGTTCCTGAATAAAAGAGAAAGTGTCAAACTGCACTTAAAGTCAACAAATTAAAAAGGAAACACACGAAATTACACGAAACTCCGGAGGAAATGTGGATAGTGTGGTGACGCGATGACATTAATCGAATTATAAGCCAGAACATGTAAAACGGGACCATGAAAGGAACACTCAAAAAGCAACTCAAGTAAACACCTTAATTATATTGTCGTCTAATTCAGATTAAGGCAAATCATTTGATTACTGATGAACATGTAAATGTAGTCACTAATGTCCTTGCTGTTTTTTTACAGTAATTATTATTTTCTGCAATGTATATAATATGTATATGTATAACATTTAATTTAAAATGAATTCTTTAACAACATCCGCTATGTTAAACATATGCTGGAATAGCTGGCGGTTCATTCCGCTGTAGTGACCTTTAAAGTAGAGACTAAACCAAAGGAGAATGAATGAATGAATGAATGAATGAATGAATTCTTTAATGAATCATAATTTTCACAACAATATTAGACAACACAACTGATGTCAATGTTGATAATAGTCATTAAAAAATACTTAAGTAAATAAAAAATGCTGACATCACAGGAATAAATGCTACTTAAATAGCAAGCAGTAATTTTACATTCACATCACACATTTTTAGTGTATTTAATCAAATAAATTGCAAATTATAAAAGTTGTTTTGCATTTCTAAATGTATATGTATAATAATTTTTTAGTTTTTTTGTGGCAGGCTGAAGTTATGTTTGAATATTAAATGTAAAGCTAAACACAGCAATTTGGGATACTGAAAATCGAGGCAGTGCCATTACATGAATAGATTTTACTTGTTTAAATAATAAACAGTAGTTTTAAATTGTTCAAGTAAATTAGTTTCTGCTGCATTTTGGATCAGATAAATTAATTAAAAAGGATTGGATTATTTATTCAGATGTTTTCTGGCAATCTGAAGTTAATTTTGACAAAACAAAATCTAAGAACACCAAATTGCATAGTGTGAAACCAGTAAAGTATGCTCTTTAGTGTACACATATACATTATACTGCAGGAATGATAAATATTTAATTGTTTTCTCAGGCTGATGAGTTCCTGGTTGAGGCGGTGACTCTGGGGCAGATCAGGAGGGTGCGGATTGGTCATGATGGACGGGGCGGAGGCTGTGGTTGGTTCCTGGATAAGGTGATGGTCAGAGAGGAGGGACAGCCTGAAGCCTCATCCATCGAGTTCCCATGTTACAGGCAAGGCCACTAGTGTGTTAAAGGGATAGTTCACCTAACATATAAACTTCTGTTTCCTTTTAGGATTTTCTTTCTTCTGTTAAACACAAAATGAGATATTTAAAAAAAGCTGAAAACCTGTAACCATTGACTTTCATAGTTGCATATTTGTTTATACCAAGGATGTCATTAGTTACAGGTTTCAGCTTTCTTCAAAATATCTTCCTTTGTGTTTAACAAATGAAATTCTTAATTCTTCGTCAATTTTTTTGTTTTGAAATTATGTGAACAAAAAATATGACAGCATATCACAGTGGGCATACAATTCAAATAAACGTAATAAACAAAAGACAATTCGTAATAAACAATTCAAAGGGTTTCAAGTGAAATAATAACAACAGCAACAACAACAACAACAAAAAGGGCAATATAACCTGTTAAACTAAAGAGTAAATGACAGAAACATCTTGAAATAAATAATAATAAAAAATATAAATAAGGAATCTACTCCAAAAAGTGCAAAAACCTATACATGCATTAAAGATAATATTAACCCAAGCCAAAACAAAAATGTGTATTGAGATATTCAAAATACAAACAGTAAAAGTCAGAATTATTAGCCCCCCCTTTGAATTTTTATTCTTTTTAAAATATATCCCAAATGATGTTTAACAGAGCAAGGAAATTTTCACAGTATGTCAGATAATATTTTTTCTTCTGGAGAAAGTCATGTGTTTTAAAAAAAGCAGTTTTTAATTTTTTAAAAACCATTTTAAGGTCAAAATTATTAGCCCCTTTAGCCTATATTTTTTTCGATCTACAGAACAAACCATAGTTATACAATAACTTGCCTAATTACCCTTACCTGCCTAGTTAACCTAATTAACCCAGTTAAGCCTTTACATGTCACTTTAAGCTGTATAGAAGTGTTTTAAAAAATATCTAGTCATATTATTTACTGTCATCGTGGCGAAGAAAAAATAAATCAGGTAATAGAAATTAGTTATTAAAACTATTATTTTAAGAAATGTGTTGAAGAAATCTTCTTTCCATTAAACAGAAATTGGGGAAAAATAAACAGGGGTGTAATAATTTAGGGGGGCTAATAATTCTGTCTTCAACTGTGTATGATAATTAAAGAAGAGCCAATAAAATCCCAAACGGAAGCTTAAACCCTACAAAACAAAACAAAAAAAAGGGTCAGAGAATTAGGGGAAGGGGAGTCCTTAATTCAGATTAGTAAACAAAGCGATGCAATACTTTTAATCATAAAAATAGCACACTTGAAATGAACTCTGGAGCTTTTATCTGCTCATTGTAATTGGGATAATGAGGGATTAACACACACCTGGCCATGGAACATCTTAGATGCCAATTGTCCAATTATTTTTGGACCCTTAACAAGTGGGAGGCACATTTGCAAACTGTTGTAATTCCTACAGCATTCGTCTGATTTGGATGTAAATGCCCTCAAATTAAATCTGACAGTCTGCAGTTAAAGCACATCTTGTTCGTTTTATTTCAAATCCATTGTGTTGGTGTGTAGAGCCAAAAATGTTAGAATTGGGTTCATGTCCCAATATTTATGGACCTGACTGTATACAAATATGAATATATATCCATGCCTAAAATTCGATGGCCAGAAAATGATTCGTTTTTAATAAATTGTTAAAATATTGGTGTCTGTGATGCAGTAAGTCCAGAGACTGTTGTGTACACCATGATTTTATATAAAATTCACTTTAATGTGTGATATGATGACTAAAAAGTGGTCATAAACAAATATTTAATCAATTCAACTCTGTAACGGCTTGGACCTGAAAACAGTTTTTATGAGGCACAACCATAGACTGTAAAAGATATGGACGTAGTATCAGTGACGTCACCCATAGGTTTCTGCAAATGAAGCTTCAAGTAGGCGTGGTTAACCGTCACCATGTTGTTCGCACATGATCGCACCGACCAGAGGTTATCAAACAAGGGAAAAGAGGCAGAGTGTGAGCAGAGCAGATGCCTGCTAGCATTTTGCTTAGATGGCTTTTCTTTGGGAGAAACACTTAATACTTCACTACCTGCGACTCGTTTGTGTTCTGACCACATGTGCTTGCTTGTTTACTATATCAGTAAAGTGTTTAGTCCTTTAAACACTGTAGTAATACATTGAGCCACTAAACAGATGGTATATAAGTATTTAATTTCACTCACCAGGGAAACGGAGGCCACGTGAATGATTTGTGAGCACAATTAAGTGCACACAGCATGCCATATCATCTGATAATTGTAGGAAATAATCCCAAAAGGCAATTGACTGTGTAAAGCCACATAAAACAAAACAAAAATACGAAATATATGCCGAGCTCAGCGGCTAATCAGCCGGAATCAGCTGAGGTGAGAGATGATGGCAATCAGCGAGACCTAGTTGTCACTCAAGTGGCCACGCCCTTAATTATGCAGACTTAATAAAGCTTAAAATAAATGAAACGGATGAGTTATAATAAAAATCACCCCCCTCACAGTTGTTATAAAGGGTAATATTAACTATATACACCAAATCATCTTTTGTACCAGGCTGTAAACATGTTTTTAACAGCTGTAAAATTGGCCAATTTAGCATTGCAGTCAGTGAACATCTGGACTTCCTGGAGCCAGCCCCCAAAGTCCAGTCGATGAATTGCAGTTTCAGTTACTTCCGTATTGGCTTCCTGAGGGAAAGTGGGCGGTTGCTGCTTGGTCACGACTTAACAGGTGGATAAAAGTGAGAATCCAGTGATGGTTATTAAGAGAATATGGCGGATTCCACCTTGTCACAACAATTTCTTAGCTGCTGTCAAGCAACCTAAAAATACTCGCTTATAAATTTTGCTAACCTGGATTTAAAGGCTTAGCTAGGTTAATTAGGTTAACTAGGCAAGTTCGTTATTGTATAACGATGGTTTGTTTTGTAGCATGTCAAAAAAAGATATGCTTTAAGGCAGCTAATAATATTCACCTCAGCATGAATGAACAAGCTAAATGCAGCCAAGCTAAATGAAATAGTTTTTCCAGAAGAAAAATATAATAGGAAAAACTATGAAAAATTCAATGCTCTGTTAAAGATCGCTTGGGAAATCTTTGAAAAATAATACATATATCACAGGAGGCCTAATAATTTTGCCTTCAGCTGTATATGTGCGGCGTGTGGCTGGGTAAAGAACATGCGAGAGCAGTGTTTAAGTCAATTATGTAGCTGAGAAAACAGACTCTGGTTACTAATGGACACTAAAGTGTGCCGAGGAAACCCAACCTACACCAAAGAGAGAGCTCGGTTACACACACTCATCTGCACATTCACCTACTGTAACTCTCTCTCTCGGTCTCATCTCAGGTGGTTGGACCGTAATGAAGACGACGGGCAGATCGTGAGAGAGTTAGTCCCTACTGATGATGGCCAACGTTTGTTCAGTGAGTGAACATGCACGTCATGATTTTGCCAAGAACGATGCGATCCTGGATTAATATCTATGTTGATCCTGGAACATCATCTTTGTTCGAAAATGTAATCCATACCTATTCCCTACCCCTAAACCCAACCATAACCAGGGCTGGACTGGGTCAAAAAATCGGCCCTGGCATTTTGGGCCAGAGCGGCCCACTACATTCAATCAAAATGCTACCCATTTGTGCACGCCCTTGAATATGTTTACCGACTCCCATTCTATAAAAGTAGGAAATAACGAGAGTTGACGAATTAAAAACTTAACATTTTTTATTTATTATTATAATAAAATTATAATCCACACTGGAAGTCCATCTTGTGTGTGCCTGTGTGTTTTGAGGGAGCCTATATTAAATAATGAACATAACAAAAACTGCCTGCTGATGCACACAGTTAATTTTAATTAACAAAATAAAGATAAATAATAAAAGCAATGTGTCATAGATGCTTAAAAATGTTTAACTCCACAATGAAACATCAAACATAGATTAAAGATTGTACATAGTCAATCAAATGAACTTTAAACAATTAAAAAATGCAACAAATATTTGTTTGGGCCCGAACTACTAATACTATTTTTTTATATTTAGTTTTGTGTTGCTTAAGTTAAACACTAGTTTGGTCACGTATAAATATCATTATAATCATATTGTATAAATATTATTGTAACTATAAGCCTACATCATGCTGACGATCAAAAACAAAATGCCATGATATCTCATGCAATTGTCCTCTGACCGAGTGCATCTTAAAATACATGAATGACACTCTTTATAGAGCTTGAGTAGCACATTCTTTATGATATATAATTTGTAAAATAAAGACTTGCAGGTTAAGGAAACAGCATAGGAGGAAGTTGCCACGGGCCTTGGTGCAGATGAAAAGAATATTTATATAGACAGATAGGTAAATAGATGGAATAGACAGTAATATATTGATCTTTGAAACAGTTGTCGATCCACTGCGCGCTGCAGACGCCTGCTCGCCGCTTCTCTCACGCGCCCAAAATGGAAGTTTGTGATTGGGTTAGCCCAATGTCAATAAAGAAAAGAACCAATGGGCTGCAGATTATGTCACATGGGCCGGTCAGATCATAAGAAGATGATTAGCCCGGCCCAAAAAGTACGTCGGCCCAGCGGGAAACTGCCTGGTCTGCCAGATGGCCAGTCCGCCCCTGACCATAACTGTAAGGTATTTCCAAAATCAGAGGAGAATAGTAGTTGATAACACTCATTTAGAAGTGCATAAGCATATCCGTAAGCTTAAACTTAACATAAACGGAAAACGTATCCTTTAATTCTGATTGGAATGTTGTTCCAGGATCAGCATAGATGTAAAACCAGGAACATGTCCTACTTGGTAAAATACTTGGTACAGGTTTGTGGAGGGAGCACGCATACAAACATGCATACAAAAAGAAATGCATGCAATAATGAAGCAGTACAGTAGTAGTGCTATTAGCAGCAATAGTATTAATGCCATTATTAGAACGGCACAGACTCTGGCTGTTTTTAGATTCAAGGTAAAATTCCCTTACTCTCAATGGCATTTCACGTTGTTTTTGTTAGATTTTAGGTTTTCATTTGTTTTAACTATTTATTCTTATTAAGTCTTAAGAATGTGTTATCTTTCATGCCCATGATTTAAAGCACTTTGGTCAGTTTAGTTGTATTTATACAGTGCTGTGTGTGTATATATATATATATATATATATATATATATATATATATATATATATATATATAGAAAGAAAGAAAGAGTAATGGATCAGTATTTATTGCATTATTAAAAGCCAGAAACAATTGTACAGGGTCACAGGGTCTTAAAAAGTCTAATAATGACTTAATATTAGGCCTTAAACATCTTAAATTCTCTGAAATGTTGTGTAGTAGGTTTTTAAATATTTTTCATTCATTCATTCATTTTCCTTTGACTTAGTCGCTTTATTTATCAGGGGTCGCCACAGTGGAATTACCCGCCAACTTATCTAGCAAATGTTTTATGCAGCGGTTGCCCTTCCAGCTGCAACCCAGTACTGGGAAACACCCATACACTCTTACATTCACACTCATACACTACGGCCAATTTAGTTTTATTCAATTCACCTAGTTAACGCATGTGTTTGGATTGTGGGGAAACCCACGCCAACATGGGGAGAACCACTAATCACTGCGCCACCATGCCGCCTTACTCATTTTAAACCAGTCATAATATTTCCATGACCATTTAAAGCTGGAAGCCCATCCAATCACCAACAATCCATCTTAACAAAAATGTTTTATTTATAAACTCTATTTACTCTATTTGTTAACTCTATAACATTTGGTCATAAAAGCTGTTTGTGTTTTTAAAGCTACCTGGTGAGAACACTGGCCTGGACAAGTTGTTGAGCATAAATTTAGTTTATTATATATATATATTTATTTATTTTATTTATTTTTTATTGTATTTTTCCAGTACTGGATTACAGCTGGACGGGCATCCGCTGTGTAAAACATATGCTGGATAAGTTGGCGGTTCATTCCACTGTGGCAACCCCTGAATAATAAAGAGACGAAAAGAAAATGAATGAATATTTTTATTTATTTAATTTTTGATGCTGAAAAAAAGCATATGTGTATATATCTAGAGCAGAGGTGTCCAAACTCGGTCCTGGAGGGCTGGTGTCCTGGAGAGTTTAGCTCCAACCCTAACCAAACACACCTGAACTGGCTAATCAAGCTCTTACTAGATATACTAGAAACTTCCTGGCAGGTGTGTTGAAGCAAACTAGAGCTAAACTCAGCAGGACACAGACCCTCCAGGACCGAGTTTGGACACCCCTGATCTAGAGTTAGCTTGTTTTTACACATTTAAAATAAATGGCTAAGAAAAAACTAGAATAAATTTTTTGAATGGGGCAAGTACAGCACAAACCTTCTCCACTGGCCATTTTCAACAAAAAATCCTGAGCATTCATCCCTGTACAAGTCTGACATTTCATTCATAATGGTCTTAAAAAGCTCTTAAAAAGTATTTGACTTAGTAAAACTTCCAGGAAACTCTGATTGTATTTTGAAAAAAATTGTGTATTGTGTAAAAAACTAATATAGCATGCTGGATGTGTTTGCTCCAGCTGTTGGCTATCACATTGCGATAAAGACAGGCAGTATTAACGGCGCCAGCTCAGATTCGAAGGTGTTCGTGAAGCTGTACGGAGAGAAAGGCGACACCAACAAGATGCTGCTGGTCGTCTCTGATAACGACCTGGGGAACTATTTCGAGACTGGACAGACGGACATCTTCACCATAGAGACCTTTGACATAGGCAAGGTATGCTACCTGATCAGGTTTGTCCCATTTGCCAGTCTGGTGTTAAACTTCTATTCTATTCTATTCTATTCTATTCTATTCTATTCTATTCTATTCTATTCTATTCTATTCTATTCTATTCTATTCTCATAGTTCAGTTCAGTTGTGTTGGGTTGTTTACATTTGTTCTTTTGATTTCTGGTCTATTGTTCAAATTCACTTCGTTCATTTTAAATATTCAAATAATTCACTCTGTTCAGTCAAATTAAATACACTCACCGGCCACTTTATTAGGCACACCTGTCCAACTGCTTGTTAATGCGAATTTTTATTTAGCCATTCACATGGCAGCAACTCAGTGTATTTAGACATGTAGACATGGTCAAGACGATCTGCTGCAGTTTAAACTGAGCATCAGAATGGGGAAGAAAGATGATTTAAGTGACTTTTGTGTGGTCTGAGTATTTCAGAATCTACTGATCTACTGCGATTTTCACGCACAACCATCTCTAGGGTTTACAGAGAATGGTCAGAAGAAGAGAAAATATCCTGTGAGCGGCAGTTCTGTGGGCACAAATGCCTTGTCGATGCTAGAGTTCACAGGAGAATGGCCAGTCTGGTTCCAGCTGATAGAAAGGCAACAGTAACTCAAATAACTCGTTACAACCGAGGTCTGCAGAAGAGCATCTCTGAACACACAACACGTCCAACCTTGAGGCAGATGGGCTACAGCAGCAGAAGACCACACCGGGTGCCACTCCTGTCAGCTAAGAACAGGAAACTGAGGCTACAATTCACACAGGCTCACCAAAACTGGACAATAGAAGATTGGAGAAACGTTACCTGGTCTGATGAGTCTCCATTTCTGCTGCGATATTTGTATGGTAGGGTCAAAATTTGGCATCAACAACATGAAAGCATGGATCCATCCTGCTTTGTATCAACGGTTCAGGCTGGTGGTGGTGTGGGGCATATTTTCTTGGCACATTTTGGGCACACTTCGAGCAGGATAACGCACCATGTCATAAAGCGTGAATCATCTCAGACTGGTTTCTTGAACATGACAATGAGTTCACTGTACTCAAATGGCCTCCACAGTCACCAGACTCAATCCAATAGAGCACCTTTGGAATGTGGTGGAACGGGAGATTCGCATCATGGATGTGCAGCTGAAAAATCTGCAGCAACTGTGTGATGCTATCATGTCAATATGGAGCAAAATCTCTGAGGAATATTTCCAGTACCTTGTTGAATCTATGCCAGTTTTAAAGGCAAAAAGGGGTCCAACCCGGTACTAGTAAGGTGTACCTAATAAAGTGGCCAGTGAGTGTATATTGTTCTATTCTAATCTAAGCTTTCGAAATTTTATTTTTGTTCTATTTTGTTCTATCCAGATTAGTTTGTATATAATTAAGCAAATACTATTCAGTTCTACTTTTCTGTTTTGTTCTATTTTATTCTAATATTTCAGTACTGTTGAGTTCTGTTGTTTACATTTGTTCTTTTGTATTCTATTCTATTGTTCAAATTCACTTAAATAATTCTATCGTTTTCTGTTCAGTTCTTTAAATTCACTCTATTCTGTTAAAATAAATATATTGTTCTATTCTAATCTAATCCTTCTAAATATATGTTTTGTTCTTTTTTGGTCCATTTAGATTTGTTTGTAGATTCTGTTCTATTCTAATATAATAAGACAAATTCTATTCAGTTCCATATTTCTATTCTATTCTACTCTTTTGAGTTCTGTTGATTACCTTTGCTCTTTTGTAATCTGTTCTACTGTTCAAATTCACTCTGTTCAATTTAAATAATTCTATTATATTCTGTTTAGATTGTTGTTAAAATTCACTCTATTCTGTTAAAATAAATATACTGTTGTATTCTAATCTAATTTTTCTAAATGTCTTTTTTATTTAGTTCCATTTAGATTTGTTTATAGATTCTATTCTATTTTATACTGATATAATTTAGCAAATTATATTCATTTTTTCTATTCTATTCTATTCTATTCTATTCTATTCTATTCTATTCTATTCTATTCTATTCTATTCTATTCTTTTCTATTCTATTCTATTCTATTCTATTCTATTTTTTCAGCTCTATTGGGTTCTGTTGTTTACATTTGTTCTTTTGTATTATGTTCTATTGTTCAAATTCACTCTGTTCAATTTAAATAATTCTATTATATTCTGTTTAGATTGTTATTAAAATTCACTCTATTCTGTTAAAATAAATATATTGTATTCTAATCTAATTTTTCTAAATGTCTTCTTTATTTTGTTCCATTTAGATTGTTTATAGATTCTATTCTATTTTATACTGATATAATTAAGCAAATTATATTCATTTTTTTCTATTCTATTTTATTCTATTCTGTTCTATTATTTCAGCTCTATTGGGTTCTGTTGTTTACATTTGTTCTTTTGTATTATGTTCTATTGTTCAACTTCACTTTGTTCATTTTAAATAATTCTATTGTGTTTTATTTGGCTGTGTTCTGTACTATTGTAAAAATTCATTTGGGTAAAATAAATATTTTGTTCTATGGTAATCTAATCTTTTAAAATTTCATTTTTGTTTTATTTTGTAGATTATATTCTATTGTATAAAAATTAGAAGTGTGTTCTATTTTTTTCTATTAAATTTTTTTGTGCACTATTCTATTCATTACTATTCTATTTTGTATGAATTACACCAGTTCTGTATTATTTTATCTTTCTGTTCTATTCTTTTATAATATTTTAGCTCTATTGAGTTGTTCAATTATGAGTTGTTCAGTTGGTCAGTTTGTTCTCTTGTTCAAATACACTTTGTTCCATTTAAATAATTCTATTTAGTTCTGTTTAGATTAGTTTATGGACTGTTCTATTATATTTGATTCTCTTCTATCTTTCCATCCTGTTTTCTAATATATTCTACTGTTGTTTATTTGATCATTTTTATTGTTCTGTTGTTCAAATGTACTTCATTCTTTTAAATAATCTCAGGATAGGTACATACTAGGTACCACCTCTGTCAAAAATGAAACTATAAAAAAAAAACTGTGTAAAATGTGAGGATATGGCTTCTCATAAAATAGAATTTGATGATTAAAATGTATAAACATACCATCCATGCATTATTTGTGAATAACACCATCTGTTCTTTGTGTTGATGTAATATACTGAATATTGTGAATTTGCATATTCATCGTGACTGCCCTCCACTTTGTGGGAGGGTCCTGTAGGTAAACAGGTTGCTGATTGGCCACACTAATGAAGGTCTGCGGGCCGGTTGGTTCCTGGACAGTGTTCTGATCTGGGTGCCGGTGCATGGCTTGCAGTATATGTTCCCCTCCCACCGCTGGCTCTGTAAAGATGAGGCTGACGGGAAGGTGGAAGTGGAGATCTACCCAAGTGAGACACTGGAGATAGAGAAATGTATGTCTTTCAATCATCATGCTTTTTCCGAAGCAGTATATACATTTCATCAGTTCTTAAATTCACTGGTCATTGCAGACATCACACTTTTTATTTAAATACATGCACTTACTGTAAAATATTTGTTCTGTGTGAATTTAAAATGATTAATAAGTGTTTTCCTAATTGGCAGTGATCAATTATGAGGTGACAGTGGTGACAGGAGATGTGTGGGCCGGAGGGACGAATGCAAACGTCTTCCTTCAGATTTATGGTGAGGCAGGAAAATCCGAACTAATTCGGCTCAAGAGCCGATCCAACAACTTTGAGAGAGGAACCACGGAGATCTTTAGGGTGAGTTGTACATGAGTGAAGTTAGTAACTGGATTTTCTAAATGCTAAATGTTTCCGGAAGCTAATTGGTTGTGACTGAAGACAATTCTCTCTCTCTCATTGGTTGATCAAGATTAAGGCCATTGAAATGGGGCGGGTCTATATCAGTCTTGAGGGTTCAGGATGTTTCCTAGAGTATCTTTTCAGTTTCACTTTTCCATTCTATTTCTATTCTATTTTAATCTATTCTTTCCAATTTTCATATTTGCTCTTTGTTCTATTTAGATTTGTTTGTGGACTCTTGTTATATTCCATCATTTTATTCGAGCAAATCAATTCTATTCAGTTCTGTTTATATATTCTATATTTTTGTGAAATTTTGTCCTGTTGAATTCTGTTGTGTACATGTGTTCCATTCTATTCCATTCCATTCTGTTGTTCGAATTTACTCTGTTCGATCTAAAAAGTTCTATTCTGTTCTTTCTAATGTTCAAATGTGTTATCTGTTTTATTCTGTTATAGTTGTGTTCTGCTCTGTTGTTAAAATTCACTTTATTCAGTCAAATAAATTCTATTGTTTTGTTCTAATCTATTCTTTCTAAATTTCAATACTACTCGATTTTAAAAATGTCAACAGAATTAAACCAATTCTATTACGATCTAATTTTCTATTTTATACTACTTTATTGTAATGTTTTAGTTCTACTGGATTCTGTTGTTTATATTTGTTCTATTGTATTAAGTTGATCTATTTTGTTCTGTTTAGATGTGTTCTGTTCATTTGTCACAATTTACTTTATTCAGTTTAATGAATTCTATTCCCAGTGATGGGTTGCGGCTGGAAGGGCATCCGCTGCGTAAAAAAATATGCTGGATTAGTTGGCGATTCATTCTGCTGTGGCGACTATTGTTCTATTGTATTCTGTTCTATTGATCTATTTTGGATGTTTTCTTTACTGTAGTTAAAATTCACCTTAATCAATTTAATGAATTCGATTGTTCTATTCTAATCTATTCTTTCTAAATTTCAAATGTTCTCTATTTTGTTACATTTAAATTTGTTTGTGGACTGCAGTATTCTACAAATTGCAATAGAATCCAGCCTATTTTATTCTGTTGTAATATTCTATACTGTTTATTGCAATATTTTAGTTCTACTGGGTTTGTTGTTTACATTTGTTCTACTGCAGTCTGTTCTATTGCAATCTATTTTGTTCTGTTGAGATGTTCTGTTCTGTTCTGTTCTGTTCTGTTGTTAAACTTCTCTTTATTCAGTTAAATTAATTTCTTTTGATTCTAATCAGTCCTTTAATGTTTCAAATTTGTTCCATTTAGATTTGTTGTGGACAGTTCTATTCTATTCTGTTCTTTTCTATTTTATTCTGTTCAGTTCTGTTATATTCTATCCAGTTCTGTTATTTTCTGTATTTTTCTATTCTATTCTATTCTATTCTATTCTATTCTATTCTATTCTATTCTATTCTATTCTATTCTTTTCTAATCTGTTCTGTTCTATTCTATTCTGTTCTTTTCTATTCTATTCTGTTCTGTTCTGTTCTGTTCTATTCTATTCTTTTCTTTTCTAATCTATTCTATTCTATTCTATTCTGTTTTGTTTTGTTCTGTTCTGTTCTGTTCTGTTCTTTTCTGTTTTTTCTGTTCTTCATTCATTCATTTTCTTTTTGGCTTAGTCCCTTTGTTAATCCGGGGTCGCCACAGTGGAATGAACCGCCAACTTATCCAGCACGTTTTATGCAGCGGATGCCCTCCAGCTGCAACCCATCTCTGGGAAACATCCATGCACACTCATTCACACTCATACACTACGGACAATTCAGCCTACCCAATTTACATATAGCGCATGTCTTTGGACTGTGGGGGAAACCGGAGCACACGGAGGAAACCCACGCGAACGAAGGGAGAACATGCAAACTAAACACAGAATCGCCAACTGACCCAGCCGAGGCTGGAACCAGCGACCTTCTTGCTGTGAGGCGACAGCACTACCTACTGTGCTTCTGCGTCGCCTTCTATTCTATTCTGTTCTATTCTATCCTGTTTTGTTTTTTCTGCTCTGTTTTATACTGTTCTATTCTGTTCTGCTCTTTTATGTTCTGTTCTTTTCTATTCTGTTTTGTTCTATTTCTGTATTTTGAACTCTGATTGGTTTCGACTCAAGAGAATGCTTTCTCTCATTGGTTGATCAAGATTGAGGCCCTGGATGTGGGGCGGGTCTATAAGATCCGCATTGGCCATGATGGTTCGGGTATTGGGGCTGGATGGTTCCTGGAGAAAGTTGACGTTAAACGCCTGATCATGGCAATGGTGAAACCAGAGAAGAAAGAGGAGGAAAAAAAAGACAAGAAGAAAAAGAAGAAGAAAAAGGTCAGTCTGGGTCAAAGTAAAATATAAATACTTTTTTTAAGAAGTATGTTCATTAGAAATATACATAACGTTATGTAGAATGTAAGAATACAAAGAGTATCAGGACATTCATTTTTTTACAATTAGCAGTAGAAAAACTGTAATAACAATAACAAATACAATAAACACCCCCTCCATCCATAAATGGTATAATTGTCACTAATTTTCCCATATTGATGTTACATAAAGAAACCGTTGCAATGGTTGATGGTAATAATAAATGAAAACAATAATGTCCAGAAAGGATGCAGAAATAAATATAAAATTCTTATAAAACAATGAATTTAAACAATAATTGGCTCTATGTGTAAAGATTATCAGCCATTAAAACACTAATATTAATCGTCACTAATCAGAATATGTGAATTTTTGACAACCATACAACAATCTATAGGAGGAGGAAGAGGAGCCCCCAGGTGAACTGAAGGAGGTTGTACGAACGTTCAGTTTCCCATGTGGCCGATGGCTCGCTCGTGATGAAGAGGATGGAGAAATACTTGTGGAGCTGCGAGCTGAGGATTATGAAGATCTGGAGGGTATAGAAAGAGAAATTCAATGCTCCTCAATTAAAAAGTATATAAATATATTTATTAAAAATCTGAATTTTAAGATTTCATATAAAACGAAATGCATATCTAAAACTAATCATCAATTAATTGACACATGTTATCATAAAAGCTATATACATTCAAACAATGTTTATTTAAAATACATTTTATTGATATTTTTTTTTATCACTTTTTTATTTCCTAAGAATTTTTGTGTACGTGTACTCGTGTGCAATTTTACTTTAAAGACTCATCCAAAAATAACAAATCTGTATTAATTACGCACGCTTATGTCATTTCAATCCCCTGAGACCTTCATTCATCTTTAGAACATGAATCAAGATATTTTAGATGAAATTATTCAGCAACTGTTCCAAAACTTTCAACTTCCACAAAACGAAACAAAACCTTGTCAAAACTTTCATGTGACTCCACTGGATCATATGAATACCGAAGAACACACACTGAAAAAAATTATTCAAAGATGATTCCTTGGATTTACTCAATTTTTTTACGTTAAGTGGTTGTAAACAATTTATTTGGGCTGAATTTAAACAAACAAATTAAGTTGAACATTGCTCAATTTAATTTGTTTGTTTAAATTCAACACAAATACATTGTTTGCAACAGTTTTGCATGCAACACTTTTTTCAGTGCATTTATGCTCTAAAAAAAAACTGTAAAAACATACAAACATTGTGTTGCCTGTAATAAACACACACGATAATCTGACTTGGAAAACATTCACAGACAAAGTCTTTTCCACTTTTCCCACTTTTATTGTTTCAGAAAAAAATGTGATACGCACATACTGTATTAGTAATCAAATACCAATCACGAAACACCCACCCCATCCCGACAGAGCCATTAAAAAAAATAAAAAATAAAATAAAAATAAAAAAATTTATTCACATGCAAGGAATATAATACATAAACAAATAAATAGAAAAAAAAAATTAACTGAAATAAGATTGAATAATTTAAAAAATATATATATATATTAAAAAATACCAATAAGACCTTGACATTTCAACACATACATTCTAATGGAGGTGAAAAATATATTAAAGCTAGTCGTTACAAACACAGTGCACATTAACACAGTCACATTGTTTGGGATTACTAACGGTCAGTCCACTCTTATTTAAAAAGTGAAGGAACAAGTCCCAAATCTTGTAGAATATGTGCAATTTTTGTTTGATTGTGTAAGTCAACCTTTCCATTGCTATACACGAAGACATTTCCTTTATCCAGAGTGACAAAGATGGACCATGAATATTTTTCCAGTGAATGGCAATCAGGCGCTTTGCGTGCAATAGGCACAGATTTATAAACTTCTGTTCATATGGTTTCAGTGATAAGGCAGGTGGGAAAAGACCAAGAATACAGATTTTAGGGCAAACAGGGATTTCTTTACCAATAGTTTTAGAGATTTCTCCAATTATTCCTTTCCAAAAGAATTGCAAGTGCTCACATTGCCAAACACAACGGAACAGCGTGCCCTTGTAAGTCAAACATTTTCCACAAATGTCTAAAATATTTACAAAGTCATTTTTACAGTGTTTACGTTATTCTCGTAGCTTTATGTTATTTCGATTGAACTGCTGAAGGCATATGGTCTGTGTTGAGGATGTTTTTGGACTTTCTGGACTTTTGGACCCTTACTGTCTATCAGGGATGGGACAGTTCATTTTGTAATCCCTGTGGGTTTATGTGAAAGTTTATTAAATTGAATACTGCAAATTCGCATGCTTCAGATTACATCAGTTTAAAGATTCCAGCACAAGACACAGCAGAAACTCAGTACAAACACGTTTTTTAATCCAACATGTTCTTGCGCTATAACATATAGGTGGAATGCATGTAACATAAGGTCAGAACACCCATATTTAAAGAGCCCCTATTATGGGTTTTTGAAAATGCCCTTCCATGTAGTGTGTCACACAGCTCTAAGTGAAGTGAAATATCCAGCTAAGGCTTAAATCTGTAAGTGTACAGTGTTTAAAACTATTGATTCATCTATAAAAGAGTTGACTCATAGTGCTTCAAACGAGTCGTCTTGATAACGAGTCATTAGGTGTTTCGTAATGACGCGGCTACGAAACACAAGTAGTTGCGCGCGCAAACCCGGGAGATTTGAAACCTGCGGCCCCGCCCACTAACAGAAAAAAAGTCACACACACACAGCGACACACACAGACACCGGTCGAATTAAGTCACGCTGTGCAGATGGATATTATTGACAGTTCACCCAAAGATGAAACCTTAGCAATATAGCCTAGCCTTGAGCAGATCGAGAGCCTCTGGAAACTACATGCTTAAAAAGAAGACTTCATCGGTTTGTTAAAGGAAGGATCAGTAAAGACTGTCAGAACATCAGTGCATCATGAATCAGTTTCTACCCCCATTTCACCAGTGTAAGTAAGTGCGATTGAAATTGTTGCCTCGTTTACTCTAGCTTGCAAATTATGCATTTAGTTGTGTTTTGTTACTTGTAACCGCGTGTACTGTATCAGGTTAACTCTATATATTCTCATATCGCGTGTAAAGCCAGGTTGAAGCCACTGTGACTACTTTTATATTGTTGATTAGCTGCTGGGCATTTCACTCTGTCTCGCCCTGAAGCCTGTCAGTGTCGTCGACCAATCGCAGCAGGCTGTCATCGGTCCAATCAGCGCAAATTATCTTCGCGCTGAGGAGGGGGTTGGGAACAAATTAATCGCTGAACGATTCATATGGGAGTCGCTGGGATAATTAGGTAAAAATAAATGCAGATTATAAGACCATGAAAGTGTTTTTTGACCTTGCATGCATATTAGACTGTTGTTGGAGACCCTTACAACCTAAATATGACCCTATTTCATGTATAATATGGGCTCTTTAACAGTCATTTAAGTCTGAGTCTAAAGTAAAAGTACACAATCATGAAAGAATTTTTTAAATGACAGCAGACAAAATGAATGCGCTGTCGTCATTACCATTGGTCATCTACAAAAAAACTACTGAAATTAGAATAAATGAGTATAACTTTTTTTTTAATACTGTAAACGGTAGATTATAAGGCTACGTACAGTATTTTATTCTGATGTATGGTATTACTTAATAGTATTTAAGTGTTACAACAGGTTTTTTTTTACAATGTAAACCAAATCAAATCGAAACCGTGATACAAGCTGAACTGACAACTTTCTATGAAGGGTCAGAGAGCTCTCAGATTTCATCTAAAATATCATAATTTGTGTTCTTCAGATGAATAAAGGTCTCGGATCATTGAAACAACATGAGGGTGAATAATTCTTAACATCATTTTTATTTTTTGTAAACTAACCTTTTAATTTAGACAAAACAATACATTTGTATATACTAAAAGTACTAAAATGTGTCTGAAGTGTTGGTATCAAACAGAAGTGCATTTCGCTAGCTGCATGTTTGTCGATGTTTCAGATAACACATATGAGGTTCATGTGTTCACTGGGGATATGATGGGTGCCGGAACCGATGCAAGTGTTTACATCGATGTCTACGGAGAAATGGGTGACACGGGTGAGAGAAAACTACGCAAGTCAAACCACCTTAACAAGTTTGAGCGCGGACAGGTGAGTGGAACGCAAAATAGCCACACAATTATACTTCTGTTAAAGTCAAAATTATTCGCCCTCATGTGAATTTTTTTTTCTTTTTTAAATATTTCCCAAATTATGTTTAACAGAGCAAGGACATTTTCACAGTATTTCCTACAATATTTTTCCTTCTGGAGAAAGTCTTATTTGTTTTATTTCGGCTACAATAAAAGCAGTTTTATTTTTATTTCAAGAGTTCCCACTTAGATATGCTTGACGTATAAAGCAGGTTTGGCATGCTGTCCCGGGAGAGAACCCTGAGCTCGGAGATATTTGAGCCCAGGGCTCCCGCCCGGTCGATAAGCATATCAGGAGATCCGAGATCAGGTAGGTCTTGAGAGCTCCCCCTTTAGAAAAAGGAGGAGATGGGGTGGAAGGGGGGATTCTTCCAAACGAATACAGAGCAGTAGGGAGAAAATGATCCATTTATAGTAAAGTAGGATCACTCTGATTGGATTATTACTGATTACAGATGAGTGGCCAGACGTGCTCAATCATATCACCTGCTCCTCTCGAAATTAGTTTATGAAACTTCACTTAGAATCATATTAAGCTCAATATTATTAGCCCTCGTAAGCATTATATTTTTTGGACTGTCTACAGAACAAACCATCATTATTCAATGACTTGCCTAATTATCCTAACTTGCCTGATTAACCTAGTTAGACTTTAAATGTCACTTTAAGCTGAATACTAGTGTCTTGCAAAATGTCTTGTCAAATATTATTTACTGTCATCATGGCAAAGATAAAATAAATCAGTTATTAGAGATGAGTTATTAAAACTATTATGTCTAGAAATGTGTTGAACAAATCTTCTCTTCGTTAAACAGGAATTGGCAAAAAAATATACAAGAGGGCTAATAATTCACTGTATATAGATAGTGTATATAGATCACTGTATATAGATAATGCATATGAATGTGGGTCATTTCCAGGAGGATGAGTTCACGATTACGGGGATGGATCTGGGGCCTTTGAAGAAACTGAGGATTCGTCATGATAACAAACAGGCTAATGCTTCATGGTACCTGGACCGCGTAGAGATCTTTGATACAAAAGATGAAACCATGTAAGTGTCATGCACTATATATTATTCGTCAGGGACCACACACATAAATCATCAGCCTTAAAACACAATGAATGTTTCTGTCATTTTTTTCTGTTTAAGTTTCAAGTTTGTCTTGTATGGTTCTCCTAAAAAGTTATGTTTTTAATTACATATGTAATAATATTTTTTTTATAAATATATATATATATATTTTTGAGGCATACTGTGCCTTTTAATGCCTTCTGTGAATAGAACAAACAAGTTTTTTCACAGAATTTTCTATATTTATTTCTGGAGAAAGTCTTCTTTCTTTAATTTGGCTTGAATACATTTTTAAAAAACATTCTAAAGTGCAAAGGTCAATATTAATAGCCCCGTTAGGAAATTTGTTTTTCTGTTGGCTACAGGACAAACCGCTGTTGTTCAATGACTTATAAATAGCTTACCTAATTAACTTAGTTAACCCTTCAACATGCACTTTAAGCTTAATAGTAGTACCTTCGAAATAACTAGTAAAATAAAGAAATTAGAAAAAGAAATTAGTTATTATAATCTAATTAATAAAAAGATTGTGTTGAAAAATCTCTCTCCATGATTTCCGCTACATTCATTCTTCCATGGCGGGGTTCCACGCCAAGATTCATCCCGCCACGGCTACATTACAGCTTCTCATTCAAAACAATATATATTTTTTAATAGCGGGTGATAATCGCACCAAAACGTATTAAAAGGTAAGTGAATTATAACAGCGCAAACTTTTCTGTAACTGTAGTAGTGCTGTACGTCATTTGTTTAACCCTTTAAGGTGGCTTACTGACTGACTGACTGACCAACACAATCTCACGGCAATTCGTAACTTTTTGATTTAGTGGCTAATTCGTACGAATTCGTACGATCTAATTCGTACAATTTAGTGCGATTTGCTCATACGCCAATGACGGTTGGGTTTAGGGGTGGGGTTAGGTGCCACGCCTCCTTTTTAAAATCGTACAATTTCGTACGACTGAACTCGTACGAATTCGTACGAATTAGCCACTAAACTGTCAAAACGTAAAATACTTTCTCGTGAGATCAGGCTGGACTGACAGGTTCGTGATGCGTGAGGCCAGCAAACACGACGTATAGCCGTTTTACTTTACTTCAGGACGCATTATTACCGGAGGCATTCATAAATATTCCTAGTAAATCTAATAAATGCTGGAGACATACTCCTTACATAAACACACTAAATCGTACCTCAGCAGAGTTTATTTGATAGCGCACAAGATGATCTGCGCGCTCTTAAAGCGGCTTATATTTGAGGGGGCGTGAAAGAAGTTTTGTGCACGAGCAGAAAAAAATCGTCGCGCAAGCAAAGAGATCCGCATGCTCGTAGGCTATTACATAAATGCGATCTCGACTTCTAATACTGTGCTCACGACATTTGTCATTGAAATAACGCCACAGGTAGTTGGTAGATCTGTGTAAAAAAGGCCTGCCGCCACAGCTGGAAAATATCCTAGAGGAAACACTGCTCTGTTAAGCAGCAAAATATTTCATAAAATTAAATTACATTTATACAGGAGGGCTAATTTTGTCTTCAACTGTATATATATAAACTGTATGGACATTATCTGAGCAAAACTTTAGACGTGGATGATGTGAAGTTACTGAGTTTCTCTTTATTTTTATTTTTACTTTTTATTTGCAATAAACAAGTCAAAAATATAAATTGATTGTTAAAATTGAAAAGTAATCCTAAAGTAAAGTAAGTATATATTAAAGAGATTCCATTTGTGATTTCTCTTTCCTAATGGCTGTTTCGCCCATGTTTGTGTGTGTTCAGGTATTTTTTCCCATGCCAGCGTTGGTTGGCAGTAGATGAAGATGATGGGCAGCTGGGCCGTGAGTTAGTGCCTGTGGACGAGGCTTTCATGAAGAGAGATGAAGATGAAGAAGAGGAGTCTGGGCCTGCTCAGCTTGGATTAGAGCAAAAAGGTTCCCAATTTACATAAAATTCAATTCAATTCACCTTTATTTGTATAGCGCTTTTACAATGTAGATTGTTTAAAAGCAGCTTCACATAAAAGGTCATAGTAAATAGGAACAGTGTAGTTCAGTTTGTAGTGTTTAAGTTCAGTTCAGCTCAGTTCAGTATGGTTTAAAAATCACTACTGAGAGCCCAAACACTGAAGAGCAAATCCAACGATGCGCAGCTCTATAGATCCCAAACCATGCAAGCCAGTGGCGACAGCGGTTGGCAAAAGTGAAGAAAAAAACCTTGAGAGAAACCAGACTCAGTTGGGCACGACCATTTTAATTTCTCCGCTGGCCAAACGTCTTGTGCAGAGCTGCGGTCTCAGCGGCGGAGGCTGGAAGCTGGCCTCAGCGAAGACTCGTCTGTCCCTGGAGCGTCACAGGAATCAGTCTCATGTTCTCCACAGTAGCTGCTCAGGAATACGGCTTGGTCCAGGATATGGAAACCTTGGGATCATCTCGTCGTTGGTCTTGGATCGAATCAGTGGCTCTGTATAGTCTGAGGGCCTCGGGAAGAGTATCCCCAGGTGGAAATGGAGAATAAAGAAAATAATTAGCGTAACTGCTGTTCATAGTGTATATCAACAAGATGCAGAACCTGTGTGGAAGCCCCCTAAGTGGTGCACTGAGTGTATGCTTTACTAAAAAGATTGGTCTTTAATCTAGTTTTGAACTGTGAGAGTGTGTCTGAGCCTCGGACGTTATCAGGAAGGCTATTCCAGAGTTTAGGAGCTATAAATGAGAAGGCTCGACCTCCTTCACTTGACTTTGCTATTCTAGGTACTACCAGAAGCCCTAAGTTTTGAGACCTTAAAGAGCGAGTTGGATTGTAGCGAGACAGAAGGTTGGTTAGATAAACAGGAGCTAGATTATTTAAAGCTTTATATGTAAGAAGCAATATTTTAAATTCAATACGAAACTTAACAGGCAGCCAGTGTAAGGAGGATAAAATTGGGGTGATGTGATCAAATTTTCTAGACCTGGTAAGAACTCTGGCAGCTGCAATTTGTACTAATTAAAGTTTGTTATATAAAAGTTATATATAAATATATATATATATATACACAGTTGCAATCAGAATTATTAGCCTCCCTTTGAATTTTTTTTTCTTTTTTAAATATTTCCCAAATGATGTTTAACAGAGCAAGGAAATTTTCACAGTATGTCTGATAATATTTTTTCTTCTGGAGAAAGTCTTATTTGTTTTACTTGTTTTATTCCAGCTAGAAAAGCAGTTTTTAATTTTTTAAAAAACATTTTAAGGTCAAAATTATTAGACCCTTTATTCTAAATTTTTTCCAGTAGTCTACAGAACAAACCATCGTTATACAATAACTTGCCTAATTACCCTAACCTGCCTAGTTAACCTAATTAACCTAGTTAAGCCTTTTAAATGTCACTTTAAGCTGTATAGAAGTGTCTTGAAAAATATCTAGTCAAATATTATTTACTGTCATCATGACAAAGATAAAATAAAGATTATTAGAATAAGAATATTAGAAATGAGTTATTAAAACTATTATGTTTAGAAATGTGTTATATCTATCTATCTATCTATCTATCTATCTATCTATCTATCTATCTATCTATCTATCTATCTATCTATATATATATATATATATATATATATATATATATATATATATATATATATATATATATAGTAGAACAAATCGTAAATAGTTTTTATTTCATGTATACCTTGACATGTAAATAAGCGGGGACCAGGTCATAATGCCTACCTGGTAACATGACTGTCACATGGGTGAGCTGTGAACCTTAGACTAGAAAAATGAAAGTAAAATACACAAATAAAATCAGTCATGTCATAACATGCTTAGTCTTGTTTTGATATATGCTGGTCAGAATAGAAGAAAAAAATACTTGGCTTATTAACTGTGACAACAATCATACTGATATGTAGCCTGCTACATATTTATTCAGTGTCCTAGTGCCTGCTACAAAATATATTCAGGGGCTGCTGTGTTACACTAATATAAATAAAAGAAAAAAGTTGGTTCTATCTAGGAACAAATCATTAATTGGGGTCATAAAATGACAAATCTGATATTAATTTATTGTGAGAAGCTAATATTTATTGGCTCTGCAGAGTTTTGTTGCTTTTTATTAGTTAAAAACTTATAAAACAAAAATAATGAAACAAAAACTTTTAAACTTTTATTAAAAGTTTAAGATGCAAATCCAATCAATTAGAACCTCTTGTTTGGTAAATAAAGCTACAGCAGTTCTCTCATACTACAATCTACAATAACCCCCCCAGAAAAATATTACTTTACAAATTGTGTTGTACACAGATCATCTAAACACCTAAACACTGAAATATTCAATAATATTTGACATACAAAAAATGTATAATATAATTGAAATAAATATATATATAACACTGAATATATATATATATATATATATATATATATATATATATATGTATGTAAATAATTATCCTGTAAATTAAAAATTAAGTAAAAACACACAAACAGAAAAGATATCAGCATCAGCCAGCCAAAAGAAGTTAAATATCTGCAGAAATCCAATATTTACACCCCTGAGTCCAAATAAAAGGGAAAAAGTGAAGTGTAATTTTTAAATAATTAAGTTTACTTATAACAATTTTTTACATTTTTCTAGAGTAGCTACCTATTTAAATAACTACTTAGTAAAATATATCATTACTGTGTAAAATAATTACTCTTACTGTGAAATAGAAGTTTAGTTATAGTTATAATACTGCTTATAGCATTAATATTGCATTGATTATGTCTTGTGTGTGTGTAGCGATGTCAACCACATTCACAATGAGAGTAAAAACAGGGGAGAAGAAGTATGCTGGAACAGATGCAAATGTTTTCGCCATTCTTTATGGAACCAAAGACGACACAGGTAACCACCACAACACAAAGCTGCATTCCTGACTGTATTATTAGTAGTGCTATTATATAAGTGGGTTTGTGTGTTTCAGGAATCATTAATCTAAAGGCCTCGAAGAACCATAAGAATAAGTTTGAGTTGGGATTGATTGATGAGTTCACCATAGAGGCAGTGGATATTGGGAAACTCAAGAGAATCCGCATTGGACACGACAACGCAGGTACGCACACGCATTCATTAGCTGTGTTTCTAACCAAAAATGTGAATTAGATGCATACCTGTCAACATTGGGATGTGAAAATAAGGGATATACCCACCATAATAAGGGATCTAAGGGATTTTTATTATTATTAAATATGTGTATATGTCTGTTTAAGCACGCACCCAAAACCCAGACTTTCTCTCCGCTTCAAATCGCGTGTACAGAGTCCATTTGGAAAACAGCGTCTATTTATCAGTCATGCACCGTTTTGATGATTGAATATGAAGGGGAGACAGCCCCTGTAATGGAAAAAGAAGGGAATGTCGCCATTTTATATTTATTTCGAAGTGTTGACATGCCTAAAACAAGCGGCAACCTCCCGCTCTCTCTCGGGAAGCCAATACGGAAGTAACTGAAACTGCAATTCAATAAATTTCCGCTAGTCCTGGCTCCATAATAGAGCAAATTGCAATTGAGCCCACTGTTAGAATGGCCAACTTTACAGCAGAAAAAAAGGTGTTTACAGCCTGGTACAAAGAACGATTTTGGTTCATATAGCTATTATTACCCTCCATGACAACTGTGAGGGGGGTGAATTTTTTTATAACTCATCCATTTCCTTTATATTAGGTTATATTAAGTTTGCATAATTAAGTTTGCATAATTCGTCGTCACTTCACCTCTTGAAGAATGAAGAGGTGAATTAGCCACTGAATCCGGCAGATTAGCCACTGATCTCGGCATATTCATCGTATTTTTGTTTTGTTTTTTGTGGCTTTACACAGTCAGCTGCCTTTTGGACTTATTTCTTACAATTATCAGATGATATGGGATGCTGTGTGCATTTAATTGTGCTCACAAACCATTCACGTGGCCTCCGTTTCCCATTTGAGTAAAGTTATATACTTCTATACCATCTCTATAAATGTATTTGTTTTATTTAAGGTCATTTATCATTAATATTTTTCTTTAGACCCGTAAAGCACTCCAGAATGTGCCAGATTGATTAGCTGTAGACTCTAGAACAGTCATCTGAAGCGTTGTCATACAGTGTTCTGCCTGGAGTTCATCAGTAGTCTTGCATTTACTAACACACACTATATCTGAAGTGTTTGGAAGTAATTCGCGTTTTCCTCCTGTAGAACAACATCATAAGAACAATGTTTAGTGGCTCAATGTGTTACAGCAGTGTTTTTGAAAGTCTAATCACTTTATTGATATAGTGTACAGCCAAGCACATGTGGTCAGAACACAAACGAGTCGCAGATAATAAAGTATCAAGCGTTTCTCCCAAAGTAAAGTCTGTCTGCCAGGTCTAAGCAAAGTGCCAGCAGGTGTCTGTAGCTCCGCTCACTCTCTGCCTCTTTGCCCTTGTTTGGTATCCCGCCGTGGGTGCGATGACGCGTGAACAAAATGGCGACGGTTGGCCGCGCCTACTTGTAGCTTCTTTTGCGCTCTTCAGAAACCTATGGGTGACGTCATGGATGCTAGGTCCTTATATTTTACAGTCTATGGCCTAAACAAAGCGAAAGCACAGAACAGACTCACGTTTAAGAGCAAGGGGCGGCCCCTGGTAGTTTGGCGGTATGAGTTACGCTCGGCTCTTTAATGTTTTTTTGCCAACCTTCAGAGAATGACTGAAAATATGGGACAAATACAGGAAAATACCTTTACGGGATGATAGCGGGATTGAACTGTAAAATACGGGAGAATCCCGGGAAAAACAGGAGGGTTGACAGGTATGATTAGATGTATGCGTAAAACTGGAATATGGCACAAAACATTGAATAAAGCATTGTTTCCATTCAATGAGTCAAGCAGAACAAATTCATCACTTCCTGATAAACTGGCACCAAATATCAACAATAAATGTAATTTACTGTGTTAGGAGAAGCCACTGTGAGTGTTTTTTTCTTATATAATAAATTACTTGTGCCTCAGATAATAAAACGCAATGAATGTGCAGTGGCAATGGAGGCTCAACAGTTCTGAAAGTAATAATAATATAATTAACATAATACTGAACCACTGTGATGGCAGACTTCACTGAGGGATTTTAGAAAGACCAGAACAACATTTCAGATGTCTCATTTTCTTGTTTTTACATGATCTGTTCAAACAAAATAACTTTTTTTAATAAGCATATGATCGTCATTGTTTTAATCATAAGGGAATTTGCAAAAATTGTCATTCTCATGCGCTCTCAGGGATCTGCGATCAGACTGTGAAACAGCTTTTTCAGGTTAAAAGCATTTGTTTTTCTTCGGCTTAGTCCAATGTGTCCAAACTCGGTCCTGGAGGGCCGGTGTCCTGCATATTTTAGCTCCAACTTTCTTCAACACACCTGCCTGGATTTAATTGGGGTTAGAACTAAAATATGCAGGACACCAGCCCTCCAGGACTGAGTTCGGACACCACTGGCTTAGTCCCTTTATTCATCAGGGGTCACCACAGCGGAATGAATCGCCAACTGATCCAGCATATGTTTTATACAGCGAATAAGCAAATCAGTTCTGGGAAACATCCATACACACTCATTCACACACAATCTTATAAACTACGGCCAATTTAGTTTATTCAATTAATCTATAGCGCATGTAATTGGACTGTCGGGGAAACCGGAGGCCTCAGAGGAATCTCACACCAACACGGGGAGAACATGCAAACTCCACACAGAAATGCCATCTGACTAGTGGTGTAACGGATCACATATCATGGTTCGGATCACACTATGGTTTTTGAGTCACGGATCGGACCATTTTTCAGATCAGCAAAAAAAAAAAAGGGAGGAGACAAATGTCATTTGCTTTCCTTTTATACAAAAATATTACTGCAAAAACCATTGGTTTAAACAAACAGAGCATAGAACCTGTAATTTTAATATAAATAAAAATAAAGTCGGTGCCAGTGGTGTAGTGGTTAGTGCATTGACACATGCACTCCGGTGCTCACGGCGACCTGAGTTTGATTCCGCCTCGTGGTCCTATGCTGATCCTTTTCCTCTCTCTGCCCCCTATACTTTTCTGTCAATACTCTCTACTGTCCTATCCAATAAAGGTGAAAAACCCCCCAAAAATGATTATAAAAAATAAAAATCAAGAAAGAACCAGCTGAAAAAAGAAAGATATTCAATATGAAAAATGATCTTTGCTACTGTTGCTGATAATGCTAAATAAAGAAATCTAACATCTTGTATAACAGATGATATTTATTTCCAATTAACAAATCAACAATTCACACATAAAACTTATTTAGGGACATAATTTTGATGATTGTTTGTTGCCACCCATTGATTACGCAATGCAATTTCTTTCACCAGCGTCAAATATTCACCTGCATCAAGTTCCATTAAATGGGGATTGTAATCTTTACCATAAACATCAGTGTATATCTGAACTATAAACTGTTCTCCCAGTACTTACGTGTTATTTAATTGTTTGTAACTAACTTAAAAATGTGAAAACAATCTCTCGCAATCAAACACAGATTTGAATTCAGCGCTTCTAAGGATTAATAAACAAATGCAAATCAATATCATTTACAATTCATGTTGCGTGGGTTTGAATTGAGATCTCGACCTTTTAATGTTTAATTATGCAGCTTTACACTGAATGCATTAATGCAGGCTAAACAAACAGTGACAGAAAACACCTTTAATTAATAGCCTAAGAAAGCATGTAGGTAGGTCCCACTACAACTTTTTCCGTCATCATTATATTTTACAGGGAAGCCAAAATGCGTTCATACACGTGATTTGGCGTGGGGTGATCTCTCTGCAATTGTTAGAAATGTTGGATTAACCTACAAGATAAAAAAAAAGTTATTTATCCGCAGGTCACGTGCGTTGATCCGTCGGTTGTGATCCCCTACAATTGACCCAGCCGAGACTCGAACCGGTGGCCTTCTTGCTTTGAGGCAACAGTACTAACCACTGAGCCACTGCATCGCCCCACTTACAGATATCCTTAGGAGTATTTATTATTCATACTAACATCTTTAAACATATAAACTTCAAAACTAGCATATTCTAACATCTAAACTTTATTTTAAATCCAATATTCCCAAATGCTCACATAAATAGGTGGATGAAAACAAAGCTACTGACATCAGTCATCGTTATCTAATGTTATTGAACATATTGACTTGAATACACGGAATCTACATTTCTGGTTGATCTATTGGAAATCTGTGCATTGATGATTGGCATGTGTGTGCGTGTGCTCGTTTGTGTGTTTACACTGTAACGAATCGCTGTTCTTTTTACAGCAAAAAACAGAAGTAATTCATTCATTCACTTCTAATAATGAGCGTGGTGCTAAAATAGTTCTATAATGTTTTAGATATTATAAGTTGCTTTTTTGATCATTTGGTTTTTAAAATGCATTTGTAATTATTAAAATACTACATAATCGTTAAGATGTTTCTGGTTCCATCATTTTAAACTATACAGTGTTTACTTAGCCAATGTCATTTTATTGAAGATTGCAATGAGGAGACTGACACAGAGGGATCCATTAAGCAGTATTTATTAGTCACAGTCAAACATCCAATACGCACTAAAGTGTGAACACACATCAACAGTAATCAATAATGGTCTTGGGGCTGGCGGCTGACAGACACAGAGTGATTTACCAGGCATAGATCAGTGGCAGGCGGTGTGGTTCAGAATCCGTTAGACAGGCTTGGGTCGAGGGCAGGCAGCGTGGTTCAGAGTCCGTGTATAAAGCAAGGGTCGTGGGCAGGCAGAAGTCAACTCAGAGTCAGAAACAGTCCGGGGTTATTCTCAGAAGATCAGACAGGAAAGACCGCTCAGTAATGCTGGCCGGGGCTAAACAAGACTTCGCAATGAACTGGTGTTTGAGTGTGGCTTATATAGGAAGCGTGGGTCGTTAACTAGATTCAATTCAGGTGTGTGCACAATCAGTTTAGATGGATGATGTAATGCTTAAAAGTCCGGGGATGGTGACCTCTGCTGGCCAGCGAGGGGAATGACTGGGACCGAGTCGGTAACAAAGATAATTCATTGATTATGAAGTAAAGTCGATCTAATATGCGTTAGAAAACATACGCTAGCCTACTTTTCAATTGTTTGGGATCAGAAAATAATCATTTAATAAATTTGTTAAATTCAAAAGTAACAGTAAAGATATTTATTATGTTACAAAAGATTTCTCTTTTAAGAGTTCACACTTAGCTGATGATTGATTATGAAGCTTGTTTGGCATGCTGTCCCAGGAGAGAGCCCTGAGCTCATAAGATCCTCTAACCTGGGGCTCCCTCCCGTTTGCAGGGCGAGAGGAGAGTTTGAGCTCAGGTAGATCTCGAGAACTCCCTGCTGTAGTAGCTAATGACCAATTAGGAATGGCTATGAAGAGATAACTGCTGACTAGGAGCACAATGGTGCCAATTTGGATTAGTCAATTAACTTAAGTCGCATGTTTTTGGATGGTGGGAGAAAACTGGAGAACCCGGGGAAAACCCACACGAGCACGTGGAGAACATGTAAACTCCACACAGAAACGTCGACTGGCCTGGTAAGGACTTGAACCAGTGAGGTTTTTGCTGTGAGGCAACAGTGCTAACCACTGGGCCGCCATGCCGCCCAATCTAGGAAAGGAGGAAGAGTGGAAGGGGGGGATTCTTGAAAACAAAGATGGCTATGGTATGAAACTTATTTATGGTGACTTTAGGAAACGCCTGATTGGTGAATCGTTCATTAGCTGATGCATGACCAGCCGTGGACAATCATAAGCACGTGATCCTCTCGAAATTTGTTTATAAATACTTCGACTTTACTTCGAGTAAATGCTAAATCAAAGAATCCTGAAACAAATTATTACAAAACAATTAGCAATATTATAAAATTTGAAGCAGCAGTACATTTTTAATATTATAATAAGAATATTTATCATAAGAACATTATAATATTGGACAGGTCTGAAGGACCATATGATACTGAAGTAATGATGCTGAAAATAAAGCTTTCCATCACAAGATAATAAATGTATACAACAAATTATGTATTTATTTTATTTTATTATTCAGGAATAAAACTATTACTGTTACTAATACAAAATTACAGTTTTTTTTCTGCATTAATTAAATGCAGCGTTGGTATACAAATCAGACTATCAGTCTCAATAAAAAACAAACAACCCCAAACATTTAAAAAGTTACACAACACGTGTCTGTTGCTCGGTCTTTTATGCCATTTATTAAATCGTCACTTCATAATTTTATATCAGTCTCTTCTGAAGCCCCAGAACAGGCATCATTGGTGTAAATCCTACAGACAATTACTTACAGTGTATATGTGGGTATGTGTATGTGTGGATTTGTGCTGTGTGTATGTGTGTTTTTCTCAGGTGCGTCTCCAGGCTGGTTTCTAGACTGGGTGGAGATCGATGCTCCATCTCTGGGTCAGCTGCTGCGCTTTCCATGTGGACGATGGCTGGATAAAGGAAAAGATGATGGTGCCATAGTCAGAGACCTGTACCCTAATGAGCTGCAAACAGTGCTGTACACACCCTGTACGATACACACCTTCATATACATATATACAGTTGAAGTCAAAATGATTCGCCCTCCTGTGAATTTTATTTTCTTTCTCAAATATTTTCCAAATGATGTTTAACAGACCTAAGAATTTTTCACAGTATTTCCTATAATATTTTCTCTTCTGGAGAAAGTCTTATTTGTTTTATTTTGGCTAGAATAAAAGCAGTTTTTAATTTTTTAAAACCATTTTAAGGTCAAAATTATTAGCCCCCTTAAGTCAAATATTATTTACTATCATCATGGCAAAGATAAAAATAAATCAGTTATTAAAGCTATTATGTTTAGAAATGTGTTAAAAAAATCTGCTCTCCGTTAAACAGAAATTGGGGAAAAAATATACACGGGGGCTAATTGTAATGTGAAGTGAGAGGCTGACAACAGAGGTGCGAATCCAAATGCAGGGTTTATTAGCAGGATGGTCAGGCAAGCAACGATCAACACAGGGGCAAGCAGATGTGCACAGGGAATGCAGAGATGTGGTCAAAACACTGATGAATAGTCAGTACAGGCAGGAAACAAGCAACATAAACAAAACAAAACAACAAAGCAAAGGTCTAACATGGAAAGGCAAGGAAACCATGTCGCAATGTTCACAAACAGTATAACAAGACTCAGCCATGATGTGTGTGTGTGCTGTATAATAGTCCTGTAATCAGTACATGGGCAGCTTCAGCTGTGAGTGTTTGCAATCAGACAGGATAAGGAACCGGTGTGTGCGTGTGCCCATAGTGCATGCTGTGATTTGTAGTCCATGTAATGGCGCATTTGTAGTTCTAAAGCGATCTACATGTGTATGAGCGATCTGCAAGGAAAGATCGCTGGTGATTGTGGCACTAATAATTCAGGAGGGCTAATAATTCTGAATTCAACTGTACATTATACACATCTATACAGTTTATTGTAGTTGTGACCCAGTTTATGCATTGAAATTATATCATAAAATGGTCTAATTTATTATTTGGAAAATATTTAGTTTGTATTAAGTTACATAAACAAATTTGTTATTTTTACACATTTATTCACTCATTGAAATCTACTTTGCATAGTTTATTTATTTGAATCCTATTTAATGTTTTACAATTACTGGGTTATTTTATTTCTTTTATACTGATATGGATTTATTTATTTTAATAAAATGATCATTTGTTTGCAACCCATTTATTATAATCCATTTATTATTCAAGAGTTCACACTTAGCTGATGATTGATAATAAAGCATCTTTGGCCTGCTGTCCCAGGAGAGAGCCCTGATATCATAAGATCCTCGAGTGGTAGATAAAGGGATGGCTAAAGAGAGATACACAGCATACTAAGAGTTATGATGCCAATTTAGAATGTTCAATTTACTTAGGTCGCATGTTTTAGGACTGTGGTAGGAAACTGGGGAACCCGGGGGAAACCCACGCAAGCATGGGGAGAACAAGCAAACTCCACACAGAAATGTAGACTGGTTCAGTAGGGACTTTAACCTGTGACATTCTTGCTGTGAGGCAACAGTGCTAATCACTGGGCCGCTGTGTCGCCAATCTAGAATGGAGGGGGAGTAAGGGTGGGAGGGTGAATTCTTCAAGACGAAGATACTGAGGTAAAAAACTCTGCTTATTTATAGTAAGTTAGGAATCGTCTGATTGGTGAATCATGTCATGTGTTAGGTAATGAGGGACCAGCCATGGACAATGATCCTCTCGAAATTAGTTTATAAATAAACTTCCCTTAATTTAGTTGTTTAGTTAATTTTATTGTATTGTTTTTGCGTCTTTTTGCTTTTTATGTAAGCTTTGGGGTGTTTAAACATGTGTGTAATATTTATATAAGCTTTATTTTGTAAATAGGGTTAATAATTTATTTCAAGGGCTTTTTTAAAAAGCCTACACTCAAAAAATGACTTGCTGCTTGTTCAAATTACTTATTTAAAACAAGCTTAAACGGATTATTTTGTGTTTTTTGGGACAAATTAATTGTTTTATGTTCAGTCTACTTAAAATTGTAAAAACGTTAACGTTATCGATTTGTGTTGGGTCAACATGAAGTAATTGTGAGGAACCCAGCATTTTTTATAGTGTAGGTATAGTTGTGTCAAAACCACACGCAAAAAATACCCTGATTTATTTTAAGGACTTTTTTGTACTCTTTTAAAAGCATACACACTTAAAATAACATGCTGCTTGTTCAAACTGCGTATTTAAAATTTAATTTAAAGTTAAAACAACAATTATTTTGTGTTTTTTGGGACAACTAAACTGTTTTATGTTATAGAGTATATAAGCATGAAAAATGATGCTTGAAATTGTTTATAACAATATCTATATATAAAATGAATTAGAATATTGTAAAATGAAATCAATAAAATATGCGGGTATTTTTGTGCATGTAGTTTTGACATACACCAACTAAACCTACACTATAAAATGCTTGGTTCCACACAATTAATTCATGCTTTCCCTACACAAATTTTTAAAAATGTCAACTTAATCAGTTTAAGTAGACTGAACTATTCATGCACTTCATAAACAAAGCCATAACATTATGCCATATGCATAGATTGTATATGTATTACTTATGTTGTTTTCTCTTTTGTTTTGCAGTTGTTCCCTATGAAATTAAAATCTTCACCACTGATATATTTGCTGGGGGAACCGACGCGGATGTCTTTATCATCCTGTATGGGCAAAATGGAGTCTGTACGTCTCAGAAATCTCTCTGCATTAATAAGAGAGAGAGGAGGATGTACTTTGAGCGAGCAGCAGAAGACATGTTTATTGTAGAGGTAAATGAGGAGGCGGTCATTTCTGTCTTGCTTACAGCTATATATTAAATTGATCATGATGATGAATCCGGCCTTTTACAGCTGCAGGATATTGGAGATATCATTGAGAAAATCCGCATCGGTCATGATAATCGTGGGGTGAATCCTGGCTGGCATTTAGACCGAGTGGAAATCCGAAGACTGCTCCGGAAAGGAAAGGTATTAATATTTGTCTTACAAAATTTTCCTTAACTTTGTCTCTACTCGCTCCTCCAAAACACTCAAAGTGGCTCAATAATATTTAGATCGGATGACTGTGTAGGCCACTTTCATGTTCATCAAACCACTCTGTCACCAGTCTTGCTGTGTGTATTGGTACATTATCCTGACACATGGCACCGCCTTCAGGATACAATGTTTGAAACATTGGGTGCACACTTTCCTCCAGAATGATTCGGTGGTCCTTGGCAGTGATGCACCAATCTAGCACAAGTATTGGGGAATGCCACAAGTATTATGGCCTAGGGAATGCCATGATATTGCAGCCCAAACCATCACTGATCCACCCCCATGCTTCACTATGGGCATTCAACAGTCTGTGTGGTACGCTTTTTTGGGGCTTCTCCACATCATAACTCTCCTGGATGTGGGAAAGACAGTGAAGGTGGATTCATCAGAGAACAATACACGTTTCACATTGTCCAAAGCCCAAGATGATGCTGGCACAATTGAAATCAACATTTTGCATTTACACTAGTGACCAAAGGTTTGGCTATAGCAGCCTGGCCATGTATATTGCCCCTGTGGAGCTCCCGACGAAAATTTTGGTGGAAAAAAGAGAGTTGATGCAGCTGTGGTTTTATGTTTTTTGGATTTAGCACCTGGACATCCCTTTCAGACAGATACCTCTTGCATCCACACTTAATCCTGTTGGATGTGGTTCTTCTACTTAGTGGTTTGCTGACATTAGTCTGAATACCGTGGCTGTCGATACATCACAAAGACTTGCTGTCTTGGGCACAGATGTGCCTGCAAAACATGCACCAACAATTTGTACTCTTTTGAGGACATTAGTACATAACATTTTAATAAAGAGGAAAAATCAAGACAACCAAAAAAAAAAAAGTTAAAATGTTAGCGAACACCTTAATTAAATTTAAATGTATTATTTTTCTGAGATTATCACACTTAATAAATAATATTTTAATTAAACTGTTTGTTTAAATGCATCAAAATATATAATCTATGAGAATATATTATATTTAATCTGAGAATTTCATTCATTCAATTATTCATTCATTCATTTTCATTCGGCTTAGTCCTTTGTTTATTAGGTGTCGCCAGAACTATTCCGTCATGTTTAACACAGCGGATGCCCTCCTAGCCGCAACCCAGTTCTGGGAAATCATTAAGAATATAAAATGCTAAAGATATTATTTTTCAAAGGGCTTATTTATGCAGTACATTGTATGTATAACTGTATATACAGTACTCAGCATATATGCGTACACCGCTCACAAATCTATTATTTAAATTAATATTTTTAATAGGAAGCTATACAATATTATATTTGAGCATAAACATTAGATTAGTCAGTACTGAAGCGAAATCTGGAGCTTATCTAACAAAATAACCTACAATAACGGTCCAAAAACTAGAACACCCAAATGTATATGTTATAGAAAAATATTAAATACAAATATAAAAAAGAGGAAAAATCAAGATGTCACGGTCACCAGCGATCATAACTACAAATCTGCTTGTAAATGGACTACATATTCAGTCATGCCACACACTCACACCTGGTCCAAGTCTCTACTGATTGCACTTGCACCACCTGAGGATTGTCAGACTGATTACACACACTACTTAAGCAGCACACACACTCACTTCCCTGGGCGAGTCTTGTTATCTGTAAAGTGACATTACAACGCGTCCTCAGGTGGTGCAAGTGTAATCAGTAGAGACTTGGAGCAGGTGTGAGTGTGTGGCATGACTGAATATGTAGTCCATTTACAAGCAGATTTGTAGTCCTTATGTGCAAACCAGTAGTGGTGGGCAAAGCGAGGCTTCGTGAAACACTGAAACAGTTGAACCAAATGTGTCGAAGCTTCGAAACGTTTCGAAACCCCACTCTACAGTGACGCCTAATGGTCATTTTTTATGTATTGCACTGGAACTGCAAGTGAAATAGTGGAGTGGTTAGGGTTCCAGACTTCCATGCGGGGATTGTTGGTTCGAATCCAGGCTGATACAGTTATTTTGAAATGCTTTAAAATCAGTTTGAGATGCTTTGTTTGTGTATCGTTTTGTTTCAACATTGGTCTGACATCCGAATAAACACTTTGTGAATAAATATAGCTTGTTTCGGTCATAAAACAGGGTTGTTGATAGATCAGATACAGTTGTGGACAGAAGTTAACAAGAGTTATTTATATTATTCATTAAATTTCCCATTTATTGTATTTTATTAACGTCTACCACAACTCTAAACCCAACCATCACAGTACTGTACAATATTAATTATTGTTTTACAGTTACAAAAACGATGCTTATCAGATGGCGTATCTGCAGCTGTATCATATCTAGACTACACCATAAACAGTATCATGATTAAAATACATAAAATCACGATTTTGGAGTATTTGTACAAGTCGGGATTCGAACCCAAAAGTCAAATAAAGTCTGCAACAACATGCACACGCACAGTCCACTAGGCCATACATGTCAATAGCGGAAATTGGACCCTATCAGTCAAATGGAGATTTTCCAAGTCTCGAAACGCTTCTGAACTGATCAATGCTTTGAATCGCTTTAGTCACGTGACCAGGTATTTCGAAACACTTTAGTCACGTGACCAGGTGTTTCGAAACACTTTAGTCACGTGACCTCGGTGTTTCGGATCATGCTTCGGTACAGTGTTTCGAAACACTTGCGCTTCAGGATCTCGACACAGTGTCGAAACGTCAGTTTCACGTCAGCCATCCCTACAAACCAGTGATCTAGGGAGTTATGATCGCTGGTGACCGTGACACAAGAGAAGCAAAAAATAGAAAAATCTTGTTGAAATTTTTGTAAGTTGTATTTTTTTGGCTCAAATTTAATTGTATTATCTTTCAATATCTAAATATGCTCTGTGACTAAAATATTATTTTAATAAATATATCTGTTTAATAAATCTGGTTCGTTTAAATGCACCAATATATGCTACCCATGTTCACTGAGAAATGGAAAAAATATTTATTTTCAAAATAATGTACTCAATTATGCTGAGCATTGTACATAAATAGGGCTTACATGTTGGTCAGGCACTTCTTTAGATAAAAAGTGGACCAGATCCATTGGTCTTAATTCTGGCAACATGAAACTAGGTTGAGTCTAGAATGCTTCCATTTGGCTGTGGAAAACCTTCTTTTCCTCTTCGCTGTCTTTAGAGCACCCATTTCATTGACCCACATCTGCTCGGTGTTGCGGCGGGTATAATTAGTTCCAGTGACTAATCTTCTCTGACCTGTCGCTCCACTCCAGCACTATCTGTGTACAGTAGAGAAGTGAAACACTGCCTCCACTCTAGCTCCCTCAAGCAAATCGGCGTGAAACTCACACGGATATCAACACACACACCCAGCCATGGCTTTTCAGTCCTGTTCAAAAGTTTTGGGTCATTAAGTTTTACATTTTTATTTAGTGATCAATCAACACTGGAGCTACATAGGCGGTCATTTTGACCATTTTAAAATGTTGTAAATGAATAAAGTTGTAAAAATTAAATCCATATAACTGTAGTACCCTGATTTTTCCTAAATGTGTGTATGTTTCATATCAAATTGCATTACAAGCTTTGAATGTAAATATGAAATTGTATTTCTAGTGCATGTTGAACTCCAGCAGGGCTGCCCTTTGTCACCTATTCTGTTCATAATTTATATGGACAGAATTTCAAAGCGTAACCTTGGGCTGGAGGGGGTCTGGTTCGGAGACCACAGGATCTCATCTCTGTTATTCGCAGACGATGTTGTTCTGTTGGCTTCATCGAACATGGACCTTCAGCATGCACTGGGGCAGTTTGCTGCAGAGTGTGACGCGGCTGAGATGAGAATCAGCACCTCCAAGTCCCAGGCCATGGTGCTTCACCGGAAAAAGGTGGTTTGCTATCTCCAGGTTGGAGAAAAGTCCTTACCCCAGGTGAAGGAGTTCAAGTATCTTGGGGTTTTGTTCATGAGTGAGGGATAGATGGAACGTGAGATTGACATGTGGATTGGTGCAACGGCAGCAGTAATGCAGTCGATGTACCGGTCTGTTGTGGTGAAGAAGGAGCTGAGCCGAAAGGCAAAGCTCTCGATTTACCGGTCAATCTACATTCCTACTCTCACCTATGGTCATGAGCTTTGGGTCATGACCGACAGGACAAGATCTCGGATACAAGAGGCCAAAATGAGTTTCCTTCGCAGGATGGCAGGGCGCACTCTTATAGATAGGGTGAGGAGCTCTGTCACCCTGGAGGATAGAGCCGCTGCTCCTCCACATCGAGAGAAGTCAGCAGAGGTGGCTCAGGCATCTGTTTCGGATGCCTCCTGGACACCTATCTAGGGAGGTGTTCCAGGCATTTTCCCACTGGGAGGAGACCTCAGGGAAGACCCAGCAAACGCTGGAGGGACTATATCTCTCGGCTGGGCTGGGAAGGCCTTGGGACCCCCCCCCGGAGGAGCTGGAGGAAGTGTCTGGGGAGAGGGAAGTCTGGGGTTCTTTCCTCAGACTGCTGCCTACGCGACCCGGTCCCGTAAAAGCGGGTGCAAATGAATAAATATGAAATTGAATTCAACAATGACAATGAAAACAATGAAAAATGACAAATTGAAACTTTAATTAAATAGTATCATCAGAATCAGTAGAATCATAGTATCATTAATCTTATTTTATCTCACCTGTGATAAAATGTAAAGAACTAATAATAAACATTAAGGACTCAAATATGTGCGCACACAGGGCTCAGAAACAGCAATATTCCCCTGTGAGCGATGGTTGGCTCATTCGGAGGAGGACGGAGAGACGATTCGTGAGCTGGTGCCGTCTGACATCATCGTAGAGAAACTTTCACGAGATGGGACCCTCAAAGTCATCGAAACAGAAGTAGACGACGCGCTGGAGAGTAAGTCTGGGGGACTTGCCTATGTGTGTTACATTTGCATTTGTGCGTTATTTATATGTTATTTATTTTTTATACGAGTTAGAATGACACTTTAAGTCATGAAGGCAAGCAAATGTCCCTGTATGGCTTTTTGTTTTTACATTTGTAATGTTCTCTGAGGTCCTCTAATAACCTTATCAAGATTTTATAGAAAAAACATCATCATTCAAAAGTAATTTGACTATTTTCTTTGCTGCGCTCATCGGAATATTCTGTTTGAATGGGCGTGGCCGATTGTAGACTCTGAAGTAAACACCCCCCGCTCTGATTGGCTAACATATTTACATATTAACAGAGCAGGACAGGCAGTGAAATCAAAGTTTAACCTTTGTGGAGGCGGAGCTGATCCACCCTATTACATCATAGAGTAGAACGTTCCATTTCCCGCTGTTTTGTGAGACTACCTTTAATATAAGCTGTTTTTACAGTAACAATGAAGTTTTGAGCTTCGAAACTTACAGAGTGTTTATATAGTACTATGACCGCTCATATATCAAAAGATAAAGGAAATTTAGATTTCTCAGTTCATGACCCCTTTGAGTGAAGTACATTTTTAAACCATTAGATTAGAGTTGCATATAGGTTTAGAACAGGCTGGAGCAGAATATTTACACATCTCAAAGCAACACATTCTTGAATAAATCTGTTTTTGCTTCTATCAAAGATTCAATGATCCGTATATACACATTGTTTCCTTAAGGATTTTTTTCAGCTGTGGTGGCAGGCCTTTTACACAGATCTACCAACTACCTATGGCATTATTTTAATGACAAATGTCGAGAGCGCAGTATTACAAGTCAAGATCGCATTCATGTAATACGAGTATGCGAATCTTTTTGCTTGAGCGCCGATTTTCTCTGTTCGCCCTCAAATATACGCTGCTCAAGTGCTGATTTTCTTGTGCGCTCTCAAATAAACCCTGCTAGTGCGATTTAGTGCATTTATGAACGAGTATGTCTCCAAAATTATTAGATTTGCTAGGACTGTTTATGAATGTCTCCAGTAGACCTACAGAATGACATTGATCCTGAAGTAAAGTGAAACAACCATAAACTCCAGCAAGATGAAGTCATTGTATGCAGAACCACAGACCTTTATCCATAAAGGTATTATCCTTTATTTATCTTTATAATAAAGTATAATTATGGAAACTGTGTTCATCATAACTGACAGCTACGTCGTGTTTGCTGGCCTCACACATCGCACAGCCCTGTCAGTCAGTCAGCATGTCACCTTAAAGGGTTAAACAAATAACGCACAGCACTACTACAATTACAGAAAAGTACACGCTGTTATAATTCACTTACATTTTAATATGTTTTGGTGTGATTATAACCTGCTATATATAAAAAAAACAGCAACAACTGAAGGTTTTGAATGAGAAGCTATACTGTAGCGGTGGTGTGTTTTGATGATTCCCTCCACCCTAGAAGAATGAATGTAGTGGAAACCATGTATAAAGATGGTCACTTGCTTTGTTTAATTTTGAATGAATCGTTTAAATGATTCAGTAAATCGCTCATCAAGACATGGACATTTTGCCACATACTGGTGGTTTTAGTGTCATATTTAATCATCTTTGATAGTCCTAATTTAGCTAAAGAAAACAAAAACAAGTCAGCATAATTGTTACTGAGACAAATCATCAAACGTATAAGGATATATGTTTTGTCAATACACTAAATCTTTCAGTTCATGTATTCCAAGCTATGATGTTGGTGTTGCTAGTGCCTTGCTCCGCTACTGTATTTGAACAACAGGAAGACTAATAAATGTGTGTGCGTGCGTGCGTGCGTGTGCATGTGTGTGTGTGTGTGTGTTGCAGTTCACACATATACAGTGACAGTAAGCACGGGGGATGTGTATGGCGCCGGCACTGATGCCAACGTGTTCATCACTCTTTATGGAGACATGGGCGACACTGGAGAACGCAAACTCAGCAAGTCTGAGAACAGCAACAAGTTTGAGAGAGGATCGGTGAGACATTCACGCAGACATCTTACTAATGCTTTCTAAATATAGATTATTTTAGGATACAGGTGGTCCTTTAAAAAGCTGTTTCTGAACCCTTTTGTCCTTGATGTTATCCCAGTTCTCTAAACATTCTGTAACTTTTTATTTAAAGTTGTGTTAATGTAAGCAAGTAACGTTATTAGAATGTTTTTTCCCAACATTTGCATAACTTTGATAGAAAAAACATTGTTAGAACATTGTTTTTCATGAAAGTTCTCATAATGTTGAATGAAAAACATTCTTAAAACATTAATATAATGTGATTTAAATGAAAACATTTTGAATAATATTTTTCATTCATTCATTTTTATTTTAGCTTAGTGCCTTTATTCATCAGGGGTCGCCACAGCGAAATGAACCACCAACTATTCTGACATATGTTTTACACAGCGGATGCCTAAAAATAACAAAAAATAATGTAAATACATCTTCTAAAAAAACTGGATGTTTTAAAGGTTCTAAGGTACGGTGGCTGGGAGAGCTTAACGTGACAAGATCTTCATTAGTTTGACTGCACATGTGCTGAAAATCGTCACAACACAAACACATTTTTAAAAAACACGCTGCATTTTCTCACAACACAAAAACATCGGAACACAGCGAAAATGCATTAAGTGGATAAAAAAACGTTTTAGGGTGTCCTTGAAACATTTCCGTTGTGTTGTAAGAAACTGTGACAATAACAGTGATTTGATTTGATTTGATTTGAAATGCAGCACGTTTTTGTAAGTTATTTGAGTTGTGAGAAACTTCAGCGCGTTTTATTAACTGTTTGCATTGTAAGAAAAATGTGTTTGCGTTTGTGTACTGTCAAACTGATGAAGATCATTTCTCAGTTTGCTGGCGTTTTTTGTAATTGCACGTGTTCTCTTAAATTGCAGCACGTTAAGCTCTCTCGGCCACCGTACTAAGGACATTAGAAAATAACTTCAAGGGAACGTTAAGAGAACGTTTTAGAACTTAAAGTTGTCACAAACATTTTCACCACAAAAAGCAAAACTGATTCATTCAAATGATTTAAAAACAAATGACTTAAAAGAAAATTTGGTTTTGAAAGCCTTTTATGCTAATCAGAAAATAATTTTTTTACTATTTAAGATAACCGAAAATATATTTAAAAATATAACTAAATTTTAGTAACATTACACTAATCTTCAGTGCCACATGATCCCAGCAAGCACATGACGTCAGATTGATTGTTTGGAAATGAAAATCGGGTTGCCATCAGAACCCAACATCACACAGACATCAGTGTCCAACATCAGACAGACTTTGCATTTTGGTTACTTTTCAACGCAACCTAAAAACAACAAAATATCAACGTCTAATGATGTTACAGCTTGATGTTGTGTGGAGATTACAACTATTTTGGTTGCCGTACCTGACAAATAAGTGAAGTTTCACAAACTGATTTTGAGAGGAGCATGTGATATGATTGATCGCGGCTGGTCTCTCATCTTTAATCATTAATAAGCCAATCTGATCATTCCAAACTCACTATAAATAGCCCAACTAGCATTACTCCCTCATCTTCGGGTTTTAAAGAATCCCCCCATCTCCCAATTCCTCCTTTACTAGGTCAAGCTCTTGAGAACTACCTGATCTCGTACCCCTTTACATGCTCATTGACCAGGCGGGATCACTGGTCTCAATTATCTCCGAGCTCAGGGTTCTCTCCCGGGACAGCATACCAAACTTGCTGTTATTATCATCAAGCAATATCTAAGTGTGTACTCTTAAATTGTCAGTATTTAGGGTCAATATGACGTTGGTTTAAGATGTTGGCTCGACGTTGGAGTTTCGACACTTTCCAGCACAAACTAAAATCAACAAAATATGAACATCATTTCACATCGTTATTGGACATCAAAATAACACTGTCTTTAGATGCTGGCGATCTAAATTTAACCTAATGTTAACATCTTATGCTGTTGTGTGTCTGCTGGGATCCTTCAGAAAAAACTCTAACCTGCTAATTAGTTTCTTAGGAAATATTTCCTAATCATAAACTCATAGCATTACAAATCTCTTCAGTCTCACTTGTTGTTCAATTTAATGAATAAATGCATTACTGACAACAAACCTTCGAGCACATCCCTCTGATTGGCTGCTGCTGACGGCGACTGCTTCTGATTGGTCAGGTGGACACGTTCACTCTGGAGGCTGTGGACCTGGGCCAGGTGTTTAAGATCCGCATTCGCCATGACAACAGCATGCTGAGCGCCGACTGGTACCTGGAGCAGGTGGAAGTGTTGGACCAGGACACGGAGGAAGTCTTTCTGTTTTTATGTGAGCGCTGGCTGTCCAGAAAGAGGGAGGACAAGCGGATCGACAGGGTGTTCTACGTTAAGGTCTGCCTGCATGTGTGCATGTGCTGCACCCGTGCATGCATTCGTTAACAATGCTTTCCTTACAGATTGGTGCATGTGAGCAATTACATGCAAATGTCAAGCTTGCCATGCAAAAAATATATGTTTCACTAAAATAGCAAAACCCTTTCTAAGCCTTTTTGTGTAGGCTTGCATTTTACAGTAGGGACTGCACAGAAAAAAACTGCGATATTTACTGCGATGTCAACGTTGTGATATTTAGTTTTTTGCAATATATATTGCGATTATGAATATAATTTCAGAAAGATGACTTGATTATTTGGAAAATAGGATGATTTTGTAGGGCAGTGCATCTGCATAAAATGTAGAAATTTATATAAAAATTAGTAAAATAGCAAAGCACAGATGAAAAACATTAGAACAAAGATAAAAAGCAAATTAAAGTTGCAAAGCGACCAAAGGGACCTCGCACTCGGGCTCACTGCCACCCGATGGCCTTAGGATGACAGTGGGACAGTGGACAATTTAATCTGATATATAGCTGACGTTACCACCATATATATATATATATAAACCGAGAAAATCACTGATTTATGTCAAACTTCCTTCTGCCAGCAGGTGGCACTATAACTAACTAGATATTGACATGTAAACGTGTTCAGGTCAGGACTTTTATCAAACGTATGGATTTTGAGGCAGATCAGACAATGCATGCTTGAGTTATAGCCTGTTGTAATTCCTGTTTCTTGGCGAAACATCTAAGTTTGCAGACTGCAACGGACACACCCTTCGACGAAAACTCAAGATTTTTGCAATTTAACATGGCCAAAACCTTTAGATGACAAAACCCAAATTTGGTGTTGATCGGATAAAATCCCTTGGAGGAGTTCGTTAAAGTATAACTCCTGGAAATGGCAAAAACTGCACTTTTAAAAATATCTGTTAAAAATATCTGACTTCCTATTGGGTTTCGGATTTTGCTCCAAAAGACTTTTTTGTAGGTGCTGGCATGTTTGATGTGTGTGCCAATTTTCGTACATGTGCGTGAAATGCAGCTGGGGGGCCAGTCCGTCAAACGTGCATAGGTGGAACTGTCAAGTCTTTCTGCCACACCCACTTCCAAAAACCATACCAATTTTCGCCACTTCAGGTGTGTGTGAAAGTTTTGTGACTTTTCAAGCATGTTTAGACCCTCAAAAAGGTGATTCACTGTATAGAAGAAGAAATGGAGCTATTCCAATAAGGCCTACACCTTTTTGGTGAAATCTAACAGCATTGAGGTCCAAAAATGCAATAATCAAATGTAAATATTTGGTAAAGTGGCAAACTTTATTTTTTTATATATCATTTGTGCCCAAATGGTTTTAATCAGCTTGAAAGCTTAGCCACAGGCCTTAAAAACACAGAATGAAAATCTTTCACACTATTAGAAGCTAATAGATTAGATTAGGTTATTTTAATCCCAGCATGACCATATGTGACATATCCATATCGCATATCCAGCGATGTGACTGCAGATTTGTACATTGCGATATCGATGCTGAAACGAAATATTGTGCAGCGTTATTTTACAGTACTGTAAAAAACTCAATGTCTCTGTTAATGTTTCACACAATTATATTTGATTTAAGTCACACAAGTGCCAATTTCACATCTGTCACATCCATAACGGAGAGGTGTAACATTCATAACCAAACTTTTTCTTCATAAATGCTAATCGTACAATAAAATAAAATCAATTTTTATTCTATAGCGAGCCAACTCTTATCATTTTGATTAGCATTATTTATTATGAGTTGCGCAGTTTAATTCACAGAATTTCTATCAAGCATTTTGTATACTGTAAACTCGCTAACTGTTTAATCGCATCCATAATAACGCATGTTTGTTTTCCTCATTTAAAACATAAAACACGCTTATAGATTTATATTTTTCTGATCTCATAACTCTGTGGTTAGTAGTTTTGGAAAATATAAACAGCTGTTTCAATAGTATATTAACATATATTTCTCTGTGAATTTATGTTTTGAGTTTTTACTGCAAATGTCACATGCATAATGCTGGAATCGCTCATCTATATGTAATGTGTGTATGCATGCATGCAGGGCTTTGAGGAAGAGCGAGAGACCGCTTTCTGTCCAATTAAAAAAGTCACCAGTCTGGACAGCAACATGAACAAGAAAAAGAAACGACTTTCAGAGGATGATGAAGATGAGGAGGAACCATCACGTATGTAAAAACACATACTTAGATATTATACGGTGAGACCACCTGTACAATTATGTCCTAGATCAGGCATGGGCAAACTCGATCCTGGAGGGCCGGTGTCCCTGCAGAGTTTTGCTCCAACACTAATCAAACACACCTGAACACCCTAATTAGTGTCTTCAAGATCACTAGAAAGCTACAAGCAGGTGTGTTTGATTAGGGTTGGTGCAAAACTATGCAGGACACCGGCCCTCCAGGATCGAGTTTGCCCATCCCTGTCCTAGATATATATTATATTACAGTATATACAAATTTATGGAAGTTTTTTGTTATATTAGTTTCAGTTTTAGGACTGACTAGGTAATTATAATATTAGCACTATATAAAACTTAACTATTTTTAATGATAGTTTGCTTAAAAAATTTTTTTGCCTAATTGAGAAAATTAAAAAATATATAATATTGCATTTTATATATTTTTTTATTTATTCCTCATGCTAAATGATATTAAATGCAGACCAATTTGTACCCAGAGATAAGATAACCCTAACAAAATATTTGAAATTTATCTTCAAAATCTTTTAAGGTAGTCAAATAGATGCAAATGGCATTAAATAAATACTTTAAATTATTTGTTTTTATTTACATTAATTTTTTCATTTACAAATGCAATTTTCTGTTTGGGAGGATTTTAGTTTCTAATATCTATTTGTAATATTTAAATTTATTAATTTGTTATTTATTTAGTTTCTCATATTTATATAGCTAAATGTAAAAATAAAAGTCTTTAATAAGTCTAAAAAAATAATAAAATGACAAAAGTCTTAAATGTTCACATTTAAAAAGCTACAGGTAGGTAAACGTGTGTGTGTATGGGTGTGTGTGTAGTGATCCCCTACCACTTCTCGGTGACGACGGGTTCGGATCGGGATGCTAGTACGAGTAGCAGAGTGTACGTCATCATTATAGGAAAGATGCACAAGAGGTCGGAGCGTCTCTGGCTGGATTTAGATGGGAAAAGCGCATTCCTGCCTGGAGCACTGGATTACTTCACTTGTTACGGGACTGATGTTGGAGAGATCAAGAAAGTGGAAGTGAGTTTAATCTTTGATAAATGTGACAATAGTAGTATGATTACCTCTCCTCTGAAGTTTTAATTTATTCCCAAATATTTCTCAAGTACTGTTTAACAGAGCAAGAAGAAATAATAATTATTTATATTTTATGTTATTATTATATTTTTATTCTGGAGAAAGTCCTATTTATTTTTGTTTGGCCGGAATAAAAAATAACTACAATTATGTAAAACTGCTAAGGTCAATAGTATTAGATTGTTTTTTTACAATTATATTTTAAGATTTATAAAAATGCAAAAGGTGCATTTTTGGATTCTTAAGGCTTCCATAATTGAGACAAAAATAAAAATGTAAACATATTTAATAGATTTCTAGCCCATTAATAATATTTAAAAGATTATTAATAATAATAATATAATAATTATATATATATATATATATATATATATATATATATATATATATATATATATTTATATTTATATATATATATATATATATATATATATATATATATATATATATATTTATATATATTTGATCAAATCACTTTTATTGTCACATCATCAGCAGCCTGTGTGCTGTGATGAGTGAAAAGCTTAGGTGCTGGCTCCAGACAAATACAACGACAGTGCAAAATCCAGACAGTGCAGTAATATATATATATATATATATATATAAATACAGTATATCCTCATTTAAAGCAATTCTACATTTAAAGTAAGTCAACAATGGATTTGTTTTACATTACTTGTAAATACAATCCTTATTTTTTCTATACAATTTATGAAATATTGATAAATGCTAATAAATGTGAATAAAAACATTGAATATGTTGAGTTCTGAGTTTGGTAGTCTTGCCTCTGACATCTGAGTTCTGCTTCTCTTCAGGAGAGTGGATATTTTTCAAATTACAACCAGCAGAGCCTTACTGCCGTTTGATTGGATGACAGTTTTCCAATATCATGGACAGCAGGCTTTAAATATGGTGAAATGCCCCAACAGCCAAAAGAAAAATTAATAAAATTTTTTTTAAAAACATGATGTGTTATGAATGCGCAGACAATGGAGGTGGAGCTCCAAACGCAGCTTTAAGCTGCGGTCACACTGGGCTTTTCCTCCCATAGACTTCCATTCATATGCACGCGAATGCGTCAGACCGGAAACGCGGGGTCATGCGCCAAGTTTCGCAGGTTACTGCAGTGCAAAGTTCAAGCTCGGTGAACTCTGACCTGCAAAATCGCATCACTTGACTGCATGAGACCCATCGAGGATCAAAACAGCCCCTCTCTGGACAGAAATTTAAAACATGGACCAATCACTCGCTTTTTTTAATGTCAAATCATCTTGTTTAATCCCGCCCCCTTTCGCAGCGCCGCACGACAGAATTTCGCACACAAAGCCCAGTGTGACCGCAGCTTTATTGTGAAGCAGGATGGTGTGTGTGTGAATGTGTGTGTCAGTGTCCAGATTGACATCAGCTGTAGTAGGTAATTAGAATCTGAATTGGCTCAAACATGGTGGGATGTGTAGTCTTTGTGAATGGCTGGTGGAGTGTACATATAGCAGTAGTGCCCGCTATTGAGTCTGGTCAGCTAATGACCGTAACATGATATCCACTGCAACTGCAAAGGGTCCAACAGGGTTAAATTGCACTTTAATCTGAATACTAGTAACTAGTATTTACTATACTAGTAAAAATAGCTAGTGAAATATTATCTTCTCGTGCCAATAGCAAAATTATTAAAACTATGATGTTTAAAAATGTGTTGAAAAACTTCTCTCTGTTAAAGAGCACTTGTGAAATATTTGAAAAATAATATCACAAGAGGGTTAATGATTTTGTCTTGAACTGTAGATACTGTAGATGTGAGATTTGCTGGTTTTGTGTTGTTTAGTTGGGTCATGATGGAGCAACTCCGGAGAGCTGCTGGTTGGTGGATGAGTTGACCGTGGAGGTGCCGACTAAAGCGGTGCGCTATGTGTTTCGCTGTAAATGTTGGTTGGCCAAAGACAGAGGAGACGGACTGACCGCACGCATCCTAAATGTGCAAGATGCAGAAATGGTCAACATCTCACAGAAGGTACGCCATTATAAGTTCTTTTTGATAACACTTTTCAATACGGTTGTATTAGTTAATGTTAGTTAATGTCCTGTGAATTTTTTTGTCTTTTTCAAATATATCTTCATAAAATATTATGTTTGTAATGAGTAGGGGACAACAGAGGTGAGGATCCACGTGCAGCTTTATTAAACAGAATAGTCAATCAGGCAATAGTCAAAACAGGAAGAGACGGGAGCATGCAGGTAATCTAAAGTGTAGTCAGAAAAAGCAGACAAATGGTCAGGACATGCAGCAAAACAACATAAAACAAACAAAGCAAAGGTCAAAACCACACAGAACAAGGAAACCGCTTCGGTAATGCTCACTTACAGATCACAAGACTCAGCAAAGTGTATGAGGTGTATCAAAGGCCAACTAATCAGTCTACATGAGCTTCAGCTGTATGTGTGTGTGTGTGTGTGTGTGTGTGTGTGCAATCATTGGTTATTCAGAACTGGTGTGTGTGTGTGGTGGATGATGGGAGTTGTAGTCCATTTCAGTTGCAGAATTGTAGTTCTCCAGCAATCTGCAACTGCTAGTGTGCTAGTGAAATATTATTTTCTGTCATCATGGCAAGAATAAAAGACACGAGTTATTAGAAATGAGTTATTAAACAATTATGTTTATAAATTAGTCAGAAAAAAAATCTTTCTGGAAATTGGGTAAAATATATATACAGGAGGGTAAAAATTCTGACTTCAACTATATTTTCTAACATAATCAAACAGCAGTATATTTATTGCATTATTTATTTGTTTGTTCATGTTAGCTCACAGTGCATTAACTAATGTTAGCAAGCAAGAATTCAGGTTTTTAATAATGCACTCGTAAATGTTTGAACTATGATTAATAAATGCTGTAAAGTTGTTCATTTTTAGTTCATGTTAATAAATACATTAGTTAACATTAACTATTAAATCCCTTAATGTAAAGTGTGACGTTATTTTTAATAGGCATTAATATGATTTCAATAGTGTAAGCTACTATTCCGAAGATTCTCAATGAGGCTGCATTTATTTGATCATAAACAAAGCCAAAAAAGCAGTAGTACTGTGAAATATTTTAAATACCTTTGAATATGTTTTAAAATTTCATTTATTTCTATGATGCCGCCTCATCACATCACTTGATCCAGTCCATCAGAAATCATTGTAATATGCAGATTTTTGTAGCTTAAGAAATGTCAATGATATCAATGTTTGCAACAAATGTAGCACTTCAGATTTTTTCAGAATTCATTCATCATCATTATCAATGTATTTACTGTCACTTTTGCTCAGTTTAATATGTTTATGGTGAATAATAGTTTCAAATTTGCTGAGAACTCAAATTTTTGAAGAATTATAATAAAGGTGTACTTAATAAAAGATGTATTTGTTTTTTTTAGGTGATCTATGAGGTAACGGTGTTTACAGGAGATGTTCAGCACGCAGGCACAGACACACAGATCTACATGACTGTGTTTGGAGTCTACGGCACGTCAGAGGAAATGTTACTGCCAAAATTAGAGGACAGGTACATAGGCCAGTGAAAAAAACACAAAGAAAATGTACTGTCATGTGTCAAATGTACTGTCAGATGTACTGAGCACAGTGGCTCATTGATTAGCACTGTTGCCTCACAGCAAGAAGGTCACTGGTTCGAGTCCCAGCCGGGCTAGTTGGCATTTCTGTGTGGAGTTTGCATGTTCTCCCCATGTTGGCGGAGGTTTCCTCCTTGTGCTTTGGTTCCCCCACAGTCTAATGCTGGATAGTAAAATTGAGTAAACAAAATTGACCGTAGCGTATGAGTGTACAGTTAATACTACAGTATACTGTAGCATTCATTAATGAAGTGTTGGAATTTACATTTACATTTAGTCATTTAGCAGACGCTTTTATCCAAAGCGACTTACAAATGAGGACAAGGAAGCAATTTACACAACTATAAGAGCAGCAGTGAACAAGCGCTATAGACAAGTTTCAGGTGTGTAAAGTTTAAGAAGCAAAGCATTAGTAATGTTTTTTTTTTGAGAGTGTACAGTTAGTGGTATAGCCAGAGAGGCAGTTACAGATTAGGAAGGAAAGTGGAGACTAAATAGTTGAGTTTTTAGTCGTTTCTTGAAGACAGCAAGTGACTCTGCCGTTCGGATGCAGTTAGGGAGTTCATTCCACCAACTGGGCAGATTAAATGCGAGAGTTCGGGAAAGTGATTTCTTCCCTCTTAGGGATGGAACCACGAGGTGACGTTCATTCACAGAACGCAAGTTTCTGGAGGGCACATAAATCTGCAGAAGTGAGAGCAGATAAGAAGGAGCAAAGCCAGAGGTCGCTTTGTAAGCAAACATTAGAGCTTTGAATTTGATGCGGGCAGCAACTGGCAGCCAGTGCAAATGGGTGAGTAGCGGAGAGACATGTGCTCTTTTGGGTTCATCAAAGACCACTCGTGCAGCTGCGTTCTGAAGCAGCTGAAGAGATTTGATAGGATTAGCTGGAAGCCCGGCTAGTAGAGAGTTGCAACAGTCCAGTTTGGAGAGAACAAGAGCTTGAACAATGAGTTGAGCTGCATGTTCAGATAGGAAGGGTCGGACCTTTCTGATGTTATAGAGTGCGAATCTGCAAGATCGAGCAGTTCTAGAAATGTGGTCAGAGAAGTTTAGTTGGTCATCAATCGTTACTCCAAGGCTTTTTACCATTTTGGATGCAGTAATGCTTGCCCCATCCATCTGGAATTCTAGTATATGCTAGTATACAACTAAACCACAACTATAGTATGGTTCAAAATATGTTGCATTTACTATAAATTCACTATAAATTACTGTAATATTTTGTCATTTGGATCAGAACTGAGATCAACTTTTCTCTTTAGAATTGAGAATTCTGACTTTTCCCCCCAGATTTTTAATTCATTTATTTTGTATTTTTTTATTCAGTGGTGGAGGCTTCTTTAGATTTTATAGTGCTGGGCAAAGATAATCACGAATAATTGCATTCAAAATAAAAATATGTTTGGCATCATTTATATTTGTGTACTATATTGCTTATGTAAATTTAAATACACACACACACATGCCTATATTTGAGAAAATGTTTATTTATAATAAGATAGAGACTATATACTGTATGTTTATGATACAAATTATATATCAATTTAAATATATATGCAAAAACAAAGTTTTGCATAGTTTTGTTTTTATATATCTGTGTGTATTGCATATAGATAATAAATATACATAATACACACATGAATATTTTGTGTCAGAACAAACTTTTTTGGGATTTGATTTATTACGATTAAGTTTTTAATAATAAAAAATTAGTAAAATTAGTATGTAACTACAGCTTAAAATCACCAGTGGAATGACAGATTTAAATAATTCAAATAATTTTCTATGCATAATCTACAGCATTTAATGTGTGTTTACAGGTTTGAACGAGGGCAGGTGGACACATTTAATCTGGAGATTGAGGATATCGCTCCTTTGAGAAAGATGAGAGTGCGTATCGATGCTTCTGGAAGCAGACCCGACTGGTTCCTGGATAAGGTTTGAAGGAGAAATCTAGGCTAGACTATAACACAACAAGCATTTGATTGCATTAATGTGTGTCTCTATGCGCTGCAGATTGAGCTTCATGACCTGCAGACGGATGAAGTGGCCACGTTCACGTATGAAGAATGGCTTTCTCGCTCATACGGGCCCAAGCGAACGCTCATATGCGAGATGCCGGCTGTGATAAACGACGAGGAAATGGTGGAGCTCACAATATACACTGTTTCTGTGAAGACCAGCGATGCAACCGGTGAATGTCTACAACTGCTTAACACTCTTTATGTGTAATAGACAGATTTTAACATGTGATTGGAAATTCAACTTTGCCGTCACACATGAAACAAATTCTATATTATTTTTGGAGTAAATACTGTAGTGTTTTTGTTGCTAAGGTAATACAGCAATAGTTATAACCAAACTAACCAATAAAGTATGGTGTATATAAAAAAAAATTACATATACTGTAAAATTAATGTAGAAAAAACTAAAGTATGCTACAGTTTATCACTTCAGAATAATTAATACTACTTATGCTGTAACATTCATTAACAAAATATAATACTATCTATCTATCTATCTATCTATCTATCTATCTATCTATCTATCTATCTATCTATCTATCTATCTATCTATCTATCTATCTATCTATCTATCTATCTATCTATCTATCTATCTATCTATCTATCTATCTATCTATTTATCTATCTATCTGAGCAATATCACACGAGTAGCAGTGCGATGTGGCTGTAAATCAGCACTAGTGAGAGGCGTGCGTTGGCTAGAGGCTGCAGGCAGAGTGCCTTAGTGTCCCACCAGTGATGATATGCAGCCATATTGCACTGCTACTCAGGGGCGTTGCTAGACATAAAGCTCTACTGGAGCACGCACCCCATTTCCAATATATCTATATATATTGCATCCATTATTTACATTATTTAATTGATTGTTTTTTAGCGGCTGGAACCGATGCTAATGTGTGGATGATTATTTTTGGTGAGAACGGTGACACTGGAACTCTAACTCTGAAAGAAAGCAACAACACCAACAAGTTTGAGCGCAAACAGACAGATGTTTTCCGCTTTCCTGACATCCTCAGCCTGGGCGAGCTCTCGAAAGTGCGCATTTGGCACGACAACTCAGGTGAGCCAATCAGATCGCTTAGAATCGCCCTTCTAAGCCCATCCACCAAATTTTACGAGCATTTTGAAACATCGCATTAAAAATGTGCTTAAAGGAAACGTCAAGATGCACGTACATTTAGAAAATGCACATGAAAAACACATTCACTTTACTGAGTACGCCTCCAGAATGAATGAATTATTAGCCCCCTGCATATTTTTTTCCAAATAACAGGGAGATTTTTTCAACACATTTCTAATCATAATAGCTTTAATAACTGTTACGATTTTAAAGATGGTGAGTCAAGGGGAAGGAGAGTAACTTTAATGTTGGGTGAAACACATAAGCAAACACACAATATCAACAAGTGAGGGACAAAATACCAAGACAAACTAAATGCAATATAGTGAGCTTATTTACAAAAATAGCGATTATATTAAATGCAAAAACATGTATATAGAAAGAACAATAAATATTTACAAGAATATATTGAAAATTACAGACAACAAATGGGACACAAGATGCTTGAACAAATAGATGGGAGAGTTGGAGAGATGAGACGCGGGCGGCGTCCAAACAATAGAAATAAATAAAACAAAACAATCTACTGGCCCATCTTCTACCCTAAATATCCAAAAGAAAAACATAGCAGTTAGTGAAAAGAAATCTTTGTGTCTATTACACACTACCTAACCTACTCTATATGTATGAGAAAAATAAAAGTACAGTGGGTGGAGCACGCTCCTTACCTAGTGTGTATAATAAAAGTGATATTCAATGCTACGTATGCACAATATATGTCGCGCGACATTCTTACCTGTCCCACTCTCCAACCTGAGATGCGCGTAACACTGATGGTAGACAAAATGGAAAACAGACAAATAACAATGGACACATAACAAATTGTAACACACTGAAAACGGATTGTAATGTCACTGACACACAACACAATACAGAAATTCAGGGCCTCGCGAGTAGCGTCCTGTCACCACTTTTATGCCACGGTGGCAGCGGCTGGATTGGAGACCATGGGGTGACGTCAGGGGGGACACGGCAAACAGCTGGGCAGCTGTAGCCAATCGGAGCCACTGTATGGATGGAAATGGGAGAGAGAGAGAAAGAAAGAGAGAGCTAGCGCAAAGAGAGAGAGAGAGAGCGTGCGAGAGAGAGAGAGAGAGAGAGAGAGAGAGAGAGGAGAGAGAGAGAGAGAGAGAGAGAGAAAAAAAGAGGGAGAGACTAGCAAAAAAAATAAATTATAATCACACAACACAGAAATGTACAGGAATGTAACATCCTCACCCTAAAGAACAAACATTTTATGATTGTTACTCAGGACAACAAATAAATAAATAAACAAATAAATAAACAAATAAATAAACAAATAAATAAACAAATAAATAAACAAATAAATAAACAAATAAACAAATAAACAAACAAACAAACAAATAAATAAATAAATAAACACAAGCATTTAAAAAAAAATGCAAACAACTTAATCTCGAGAAAGAGCATCTGCCACCACGTTTTCTGCTCCCTTCTTATGGAAGATTTTTGTAGTAGTTGTAGTCGTAGTCCTGCAAAATCAGCGACCACCGCATAAGGCGTTGATTTTGTGATTATACACCCTAGACAAAAATACAAGCGGATTATGATCTGTAAAGACAGCAACCGGAATGCAGGTAGATCCAATGTAAACCTCAAAATACTGCACAGCGAGAAGAAGGGCTAAAACTTCTTTCTTAATAGTTGAGTAATTCAACTGATGATTATTGAATTTATAATTAGCATACCTGTCAACCCTGGTTGTTGCTAGATCGCATATGGCTGCTGCCGGAAGGTAACGAGAATTATTTATATTATTTATTAAATTTCCCATTTTTTGTATTTTATTAACGCCTACCCCCAACCCCAACCCTAAACCCAATCATCATAGTACTGTAAAAATGTTAACTATTGTTATACAGTGTCATAAAAAAATGCTGCTATATTAATGTGCCGATCGCACTTCCGGACTGCAGCGTATCCGATCTCGATTTTACTGCCAACCCTACCGTTTTACCCGGGATTCTCCCGTATTCCACAATTCTATCCTGCTATCATCCCGTAAAGGTATTTTCCCATATTTCTCCCATATTTTTAATCTTTCTATAAAGGTTGGCAATAAACATTAAAAAGCAGATCCTCCCTATACGTAACCCATACCGCTGAACCACCAGGGGATGCCCCTTGCTCTTAAATGTGAATCTGTTTTGTGCTTTCATTTTATTAAGGCATGAAAACACTTTGAAATAAATATAAAAACGACAGGATTCCCTTCCTTTCCATTATAGGTGCTGTTGCTTCACCAATGCTATTCCCAAAACAGTCAGTTCATGTAGCAGTGCGTGACTGTCAGACGCGCGCTCCCTTGTGATAAACAGAAGCTATTTCCCAAATGGATTCTGTACACGCGATTTGAAGCAGAGCGAACGTGGATGCTCTGGGTTTTGGGTGCGTGTTTGAACAGACATAATAATAATAATAACAATAATAATAATTATTATTATTATTATTATTATTATTATTATTATTATTATTATTATTATTATTATTATTATTATATTTAAACATGTCGATCTTGGTGGGTCTTTTTTTTAAATACAACAAATTTAGTCTTAAATGAGCCTAAAAAGTTAGAAAAGCAATCGTATGCTTTCATTATAGATCTGTGCATTTTTAAATTGGCACTGCTGTTATTTAATGTAATCAAATGAAAAATCTAAATGAGAGATTCAGTCACTGCTCTTTAATCAGATTGTTTAAATTATATAGTGAAGAAAAGGTTGTTGGAATATTCAATCAATTCCATGTGTGTTCAGTAATAAAGGTCAGGAAAGGTTTTCTCATCAAAAATTTTAATAATTTATTGGAGACAAATGAATAATTTAATTCACAGAATTCTGTCATCCTCAATGCAATGCAAAAGTTACATTCAGGAGGTGCACAACAACTTTCATTTCCTGACTTCAACTTATATAGGCAGCTGATATTAACAGGTGGAGTTTAATGAAATTCGTCACTCGTCAGTCATTCTCCAGTCCTCCATTGGCTGCAGCCCATACATAAGTCCTCTTTCTCTAAGAATTCTCTGCACAACATTAAAAAGTCTAAGCCTTTCTCAACTGCACATATTCTGTGTTAAAGATACTGCTGACAGGAAGTTTCTAGCTGCCCAGCACTAGTTAATTTTAGACAATCAGGCCTGTTCATCTCTATCAGCTCTATCGACTTCTGCAAAAATGCTTCATTAATATGCAAAACATCAAACTCGAGAAAATCTTCAGTTAATATATGATCTTTAAATGACTGATACAAATAATTGTTTAATGAAAAGAAAAGAGACAAAAATAATAAAAAATATATTCCTTTTTCCCAACAAGGATAATGAGATTTGATTACTTGATTTAATTTCTTTATAATCGTTATTAATTTTAATAGGCTAAACTTTATTTAATTTGCAGCTTTTTCTAATGTATGCCATTCTATCCTTTGTGAATTATAATAATTAATAATAATGTAATAATAAAAGCATATTACTGACTGTTTCAACTGGTTATTTTCAGTGAAACAGCTCCAGTGAATCAGATTTAGTAATTTGGGGAATTTTTAATTGTTTTGTTTTATTTTTATTTTCACATCCCAATGTTGACAGGCATGCTAATAGGATAATTAGGCAAGTCATTGTATAACAATGGTTTATTCTGTAGACATTAAAAAATATTACTTAAACGGGCTAATAATTAATGTTTTTTCATTCATTCATTCATTAATTCATCCATTCATTCATTCATTCATCCATTCATTCATTCATCCATCCATTCATTCATTCATTCATTCATTCATCCATTCATTCATCCATTCATTCATTAATTCATGCATTCATTCATTCATCCATTCATTCATCCATTCATTCATTCATTTTCTTTTCGGCTTAGTCCCTTTATTAATCTGGAGTAGCCATAGCGGAATGAACCACCTAAAATGTTTTTTTTAATTATTTTATAAAAAAACTGCTTTTATTCTAGTTGAAATATAACAAGGAAGACTTTCACCATAAGAAAAAATATTATGGAAAATACTGTGAACAATTCCATGCGCTTGTAAACATCATTTGAGAATTATTTGAAAAGAAACAAAAATTTCACAGGAATAGTTTTGGCGAATAATTTTGACTTCAACTCTTTATCTATGTCGCATCATTGGATGGAAACATAGCTTGTGAAATAAATGATGATTGGATTAACCTTGTTAAAGTGTATGTGTTGATAGGACCGGCTCCTGGTTGGCACCTGGAGTATGTGGACGTTCATGATGACATCTTGGGGAAGAAGTTTCGCTTCCAGTGTGACCGCTGGCTCGCCAAGAACGAGGATGACGGACAGATTATGAGAGAGCTGGCCTGTGCCAACAATGATGGGGTGGATTTTGATGAAAAAACCAGTGAGACTCACATACTCTTGCCTGTCCCTCCATAAGTAGCATTGATTGTTCAATAAAGGGGACCTATTATGCAAAAATCACTTTCATAAGGGGTTTAAACATAGTTATGTGGCAACAGTCTGTGAACATAACCAGCTTCTAATCATAAAAATGTATTAATTTTATTTTTGTATAATCACACTTGATGAAAACAGTCTGCAGAAACACTTTGATTGACATTCTCCCTTTGCAGTGTCTCAGAGGGGAAAGCCCCGCCCACTAGTGACAATTTCTCCCTCATTAGCATAGGATGTTAGTCTTGTTTTTGAATCTTGAATCTGCCATTGTGCTGACACATAGGCATTTGTAGCTCCGCCCTCTTTTGAAAAGAGTACAATCTCATTTGAATTTAAAGTGACAGCCACCAATAGGGTTGGCCCAATTTGGGTTAAACCGTAAGAGGGTCAGTTTCAAAGAGTTATAAAACATTATTTGTGTGGTATTTTGAGCTGTAACTTCACACACACACCCTCTAGGGACATCAGAGACTTATTTGACATCTTGTAAAAAGGGGCAAAATAGGTCCCCTTTAAAAATCAATCAATCTGACTTTTGCATGTAATGTGTACAGCATTTACAGCATATTAAGAGTTCACAGTTAGATATTGCTTGATATGAATAGCAGGTTTGGCATGCTGTCCCAGGAGAGAACCCTGAGCTCGGAGATAATTGAGTCCAGGGCTCCTGCCTGGTCAATAAGCATGTAAGGGGGTACAAGACAGTGCTTCCCACAGGTTTGAAATATACTTGCGGTGGTAGCCATCTTTTACTCACAGCACATAAATTGTCAACTACATGCGACAAACAAAAAAGAATGTGATTTTTAATTATATTTTTATTTATTATGACACTGTTATACACCTTATCTTTTCAGTGGGTTAAAGTTATTTAAAAAGGCTGTTGAAATAAAAGAAATACATTATTTCTGTTACTTTTATGCTATTTAGGAGCCATGTGCACCCACTGACAGGTAAAGGCTGCTCTCTTTGTCTCTCTAAAGTTGCTTTATTGGCATGACATTTACAGTATTGCCAAAGCATTTTATATGTAGGCGCAGTAGGTAGTGCTGTCGCCTCACAGCAAGAAGGTCGCTGGTTAGAGCCTGTGGCGACGCAGTGGCGCAGAAGGGTAGTGATGTCGCCTCACTGCAAGAATGTCGCTGGTTCGAGCCTCGGCTGTGTCAGTGTTTCTGTGTGGAGTTTGCATGTTCTCCCTACGTTCGCGTGGGTTTCCTCCGGGTGCTCTGGTTTCCCCCACAGTCCAAAGACATGTGATACAGGTGAATTGGGTACGGTAAATTGCCCGTAGTGTATGAGTGTGAATGAGTGTGTGTGGATATTTCCCAGATATGGGTTGCGGCTGGAAGGGCATCCGCTGCGTAAAACGTGTGCTGGATGAGTTGGCGGTTCATTCCACTGTGGCGACCCCGGATTAATAAAGGGACTAAGCTGAAAAGAAAATGAATGAATGATTGAATACAGCAAATGAGAAATAGCAGAAAAATGGAATAAAACTAGACATTATTGCTCAAAATTATAATAATTACTAGAATAAAAAGTGTAAATTATTTAAATGAGGCAAATTAGTTGATTAGCCATTTCTAATGGTGTACAAATATTTTGCAGCCAGTATATTTTTAGTATATAGTAAAATTTTATCAGAGTCGTTTATTAAATGATTAATCTTTCAATGTTTCTCTTGCGGCAGTGCGTTTTAGAATGCGAAAGTAAAACTTGAGTCCCGGATATTTTAGGAGATTCAGAAACTACGGTCAGACGCATTTTGGCACAAAAGGCACGTCTCTGTGGGTTTACACAGCACATGAGTGTTGACGCTTCTCACGCACACAGAACCAGCTGTAGGAAACGTGCAGAGCGAGAGAAGATTTTCCACTGGTTAATCGATCGGGAATGTTTGGCTTTCTTGGACGGAAACAAAAAAGTATAAAAGGATGAAAATAATAGTATTCATGCGTCACCACCAAATATACTTGGGTGGCTGTTAATATACCTGGGTGGCCCGCCCAAGTAAAGTCTATGTGTGGAAATCACTGCAAGTTCAGGTAGTTCTTGAGAGCTCCTCCTGATAAAGGAGGAAAAGGGGGAGATGGGGTGGATGGAGGGATTCTTCAAAAAAAAACGTAGGAAGAAAGGCGAGACAAGCTATTTATTGTGAGTTTGGAATAATCTGATTGGTTTATTAATGATTGAGACCAGCCATGATCAATCATATCACATGCTTCTCTTGAAATTATTTTGTGACACTTCACTTCAACAACCCTGTGTGTTCTCCTGCAGAATATGAGATCCTGGTCACGACAGCAGACATGGATGATGCAGAAACCAAAGAGAACGCCTGGATTGTTCTAGAAGGCAAGAAGGGACGCTCCAAAGAGTTCGTGTTGGAGAACTCAGCTAAAAAGAAGCGCTTTTTACGGTGAGTGTATTTTTGGTGCTCAGTTGGTATTTGTTTTTCCATTGGTTAAAATGCATTGTGTTGCTTGGTTTTGGGGTTTTTTCCAGAGGCAATACGGACCGTTTTGAGTTCTCCTCAAAGGAGCTGGGAGACATTGCTAGTATCTGTCTGGGACACATCCCTAAAGATGGCAAGAAGGTCAAAGTTGAAGCCTCCTGGTTTGTGGATGAGGTCATTGTCACGGAGAAGGAACTTGGCAATAAGTAAGTGACCACTGGTATAAGTGAGAATGTTTACATGGACACCAATACTCTGATTTTATCACGATTAAGACAAAACTCTGATAAGGAGTCTATCATGTAAACAGCGTTTTTTGATGGTTTTAATCAGACTAAAGTCATAATAGAACTAAACAGAAATTAAATTAAGACAAGTCAATCAAACTATTAAGTTTTGTGGGACTTTTCGCTATAGTTAGCGACTTTATGCACAAGGCAAAACAAATGAAAACAAACAAATGAAACATTCATTTTAAACAAATGAAAGTGGTTTCAAGCAAGAAAACACATTTTTGGTGCGAGCGGGAAATGGACTATGCTGAGAATTCTGGAGAAATGGACATTAAGGGCATACTCACACAATGTACATTTGCCTTGAACTGGGCCGAAGCACGCTTGTCCCCCCTCTTGTCTCTTGTCTTGTCTTTCGCAGAACAGATCAGCTACTTTGACGCAATCATAAAGCCCTCGTGCTGTAGCTGTCGTGCAGTGAGGTGTTTGCATCTTTATTAATTTATGGCAGTTTGCGTTCATTGAACAGTAAGAATGATTAATAAACACATGAAACAGTCCCTTAAAAGTCACCTCTCATCTTCAGTTTTGGGCGGGCTTTGCACTCACACTACAAGCGTACCGCGCCTGAGCCCGAGTGAACCGCATTCTGGCACACCTCTTCCAACTGGGCCAGAGCAAGCCAACTGAACCGCGCCTGAGCCCGATTCAGAGCACTCACACTTCTCAATCGATCCGGGAAACAGGCCTGAGCACCGTTCGGATAGCATAGTGAGAGTGCGCCCTAAGAAGTTCTTTGACTTTGAAGTGACTGACACGGGGGTATGAATGAAAAGTTAGTGAACGAAATGGCAGAGGTGGCCTGTTGCTTGAGAATTTAGTCTGTTTGTAGCTAAATTAAAAACGAAATGGCCAGTATCACATATGGTGCCATGACGAACGCGAACTGTTGTTGTACGAAACTAGCATGGAATGGTGACATAATGACATTAATCGAACTCTGTACTAAAACATGTAAAACGGGAACATTCAAAAAGAAACTCATGTAAGCACCTTAATCATATTATTGTATTCAGATTAAGGCAAATCATTAGATCACTGATGTCTATGGAATTCAGAAACTTTTTGACAAATATTAATTGAACTACAGCCAGTAATATGTTGTTTGTGCTTGTGCTGTAAAAGATATGGATGTAGTATCCGTGATGCACCCATAGGTTTCTGAAGAACCCAAAAGAAGCTACCAGTAGGTGTGGCCAAAAGGTGTCATTTTGTTCACGCTTCATCACACCGACTGGGGGATACCAAACAAGGGCAAAGAGGCGGAGCTACAGACACCTGCTACCATTTTGCTTAGACTGGCTTTACTTTGGGAGAAACGCTTAATACTTCATTACCTGCGACTCGTTTGTGTTCTGACCACATGTGCTTGGTGGTGTACATTACATATACATTGAGCCACTAAGCATTGTTCTTATGATGTTTTTCTACAGGAGAAAAATGCGAATTACATCCAAACACTTCAGATATAGTCTGTGTTAGCAAATGCAAGACTATTTATGAAATCCAGGCATAACACTGTATGACAACGCTTCAGATGACTGATCTAGAACCTACAGCTAATCAATCTGTCAGATTCTGGAGTGCATTATAGGTCTAAAGGAGATGGATTTATAACTATAACTATATAATTTCTCTCACCTGGGAAACGGAGGATAGTTTGTGAGCACAATTAAGTGCACACAGCATGCCATATCATTTGCTTATTGTAAGAAATAATTCTAAAAGGCAACTGACTGTGTAAAGCCACATAAAACAACACAAAAATACGATGAATATGCCGAGTTCAGCAGCTAATCAGCTGGAATCAGCTGTGGTGAAGTGACGGTGACCAACGAGAACTAGCTGTCAATCAAGTGGCCACGCCCTTAATTATGCAGACTTAATAAAACCTAATATAAAGGAAATGGATGAGTTTTAAAAACATTCACCCCCCTCACAGTTGTCATGAAGAGTAATATTAGCTATATGAACCAAAATCGTTCTTTGTACCAGGCTGTAAACACCTTTTTTTTCTGCTGTAAAGTTGGCCATTCTAACAGTGGCTAGAGAAATTTGCTCTATATGGAGCCACGACTAGTGGAATTTTGGTGAATTGGAGTTTCAGGTACTTCCGTGTTTGCTCCGCGAGGGACAGCAGAAGGTTGCTGCTTGCGTAAAACACATGCTGGACTAGCTGGCTGTTCATTCCGATCCCTGATAAATAAGGGACTAAGCTGAAGGAAAATGAATGAATGAACTAATCCCTTTGTATAGTGTGGCTAATAAATTCGTGCTTTTCACCATTCTGAAATTTTCAGCATCCCAAAATCACATCTTTTTCTTGTTTCTTTAAGGTATATCTTCCGCTGTGACGCCCCCATCTCTCTTTCCTCAAAGCGAGACGAGTTCCAGACCTTCGAGTGCACCAAATTCATTGAGAGCTTCATCAGCAAGGCCCAAAGCCTTGTACCGGTAAAATACGAGGCCATCGTGATCACTGGCGATGAGAAGGGCGCGGGCACCGACGCCAATGTTTTTATCACCATATTCGGCAGCAATGGAGACTCGGGTCGCAGGCAGCTCTGCAAGAAATTCCTGAATCTGTTTGAGCGCGGACAAACCAACCGCTTCATCCTGGAGCTGCTGGACATGGGTGACCTGCTGCGGGTGCAAGTGGAGCACGATAACTCTGGACTCAGCCCCGGCTGGCTCCTCAGCAGGATCGAGATCACCAACACAGCCAACGGAGTCACCACCATCTTTATCTGTGGGAAATGGCTGGACAAGAACAAAGCAGACGGCAGGATAAAGCGTGTGATCTATCCCAAGTATTGATGGTTCGGTCAGTATTAGTAATGAATATTCATCGCATGACATGCTCTTGTCAACAAAGAGCGTAATTATTTAATCGTGATGTTCCAGAACTTGAATGAAATGGATCCTTTTCACATTTACAGGCTTTTCTCAGTCGTCGTAGTTGGGTAAACTTTGGGTGCAGTGAATGGGAGAGTACAAGAAATATTTTTTACAACCCTACACTGAAAACCCTAATAAGTTGACTAAACTAAATTAATTAAGTAAACTCGTTGCCTCAATTTAATTGAGTAATGGAGTCGCACAAAACTTGCATATTTAGGTTTATTTAACTTGCCGGTTTTGTAGATTATACTTAAATTGTTGAGTTCACCAAACTTAGGACTTAAATAGATTATACTTAAATTGTTCAGTTCACCAAAATTAGTACTTAAGTAGATTATACTTAAATTGTTCAGTTCACCAAAATTAGTACTTAAGTAGATTATACCTAAATTGTTGAGTTCACCAAAATTAGTACTTAAGTAGATTATACTTAAATTGTTCAGTTCACCAAAATTAGTACTTAAGTAGATTATACCTAAATTGTTGAGTTCACCAAAATTAGTACTTAAGTAGATTATACCTAAATTGTTGAGTTCACCAAACTTAGGACTTAAATAGATTATACTTAAATTGTTCAGTTCACCAAACTTAGTACTAAAACTGGCAAGTT
>NC_079455.1:40521511-40591511 GCF_903798145.1 Danio aesculapii | reverse complement strand
CAGAAGAGCATCTCTGAACACACAACCTTGAGGCGGATGGGCTACAGCAGCAGAAGACCACACCGAGTGCCACTCCTGTCAGCTAAGGACAGGAAACTGAGGCTACAATTCACTCAGGCTCACCAAAATTGGACAATAGAAGATTGGAGAAACGTTGCCTGGTCTGATGAGTCTCCATTTCTGCTGTGACATTCAGATGGTAGGGTCAAAATTTGGCATTAACAACATGAAAGCATGGATCCATCCTACCTTGTATCAATAGTTCAGGCTGGTGGTGGTGGTGTAATGGTGTGGGGCATATTTTCTTGGCACACTTTGGGCCTATTAGTACCAATTGAGCATCGTGTCAACACCACAGCCTACCTGAGTATTGTTGCTGACCATGTCCATCCCATTATGACCACAGTGTACCCATCTTCTGATGGCTACTTCCAGCAGGATAACGCATGTCTTAAAGCCCGAATCATCTCAGACTGGTTTCTTGAACATGACAATGAGTTCACTGTACTCAAATGGCCTCCACAGTCACCAGTTCTAAATCCAATAGAGCACCTTTGGGATGTGGTGGAACGGGAGATTTGCATCATGGATGTGCAGCCGAAAAATCTGCAGCAACTGCGTGATGCTATCATGTCAATATGGAGCAAAATCTCTGAGGAATATTTCCAGTATCTTGCTGAATCTATGCCACGATGGATTAAGGCAGTTCTGAAGGCAAAAGGGGGTCCAACACGGTACTAGTAAGGTGTACCTAATAAAGTGGCTGGTGAGTGTATTTTATAATAAAAGTGTTGTGCACCTCTCTCTAACACACACACTCGCACACCATGTCTCTTACAGTGAATATTCTGAGTGCGCTGCAGTGGAGTTCTGGGAAGGGTTGTGTACTGATGTTCCTCATCATCACCATAGGCTGAGAGCTCAGACAGTTAAACCAGGACTCACAGGTCAGTAACAGGTCATCTGTCTGCTGCTCCACCTACACACACACACACACACACACACCACAGACATCTCAAGAGTAAAACATCTCCACACACACATGCTATGAGGAACACATGAACACACTTACAGGCAGCGTGAACAGCTGAGCTAGAGCCTCCAGACAGCGGACTCTCAGTTCAGTGGCTCCGTCAGACGCTGCTTTACTCATCCTCTTCAACACCGACACAAACTTCTCACCTAAAGAAGAAGACATCACGGGAAAATCTACATCCACAAATAGGCTATGGCATATTTACAGGTTTTGTTGGGTTGGATTCTGACTCGCAAATTTCAGAATTGATTTGATTCTGATTCATTTGAGAATATTTGCGATCGGGAATTTGATTGCAACCTTGCAAATCTGATTGAATTCAGATTTTGATTTGATTCTGATTTAGATTCATTTGAAAATATTTGCAATCTGGATTTTGATTGCAATCTTCCTATCTGATTCAGTTCATATTTTAATTTGCTTGTGACTCAGTCCATATTTTGATTTGATTCATTTGAGAATATTGCGATCTGGACTTTGATTGCAAGCTTCCAATCTGCTTCAGTTCAGATTTTAATTTGGATTCATTTGAGAAGATTTGTGAACTGAATTTTGACTGCAATTTGAATCGAATTTAGTTCAGATTTTGATTTGATTCTTATTCTAATTCATTTGAAAATATTTGCAATCTGGATTTTGATTGCCACCTTCCAATCTGATTCAGTTCATATTTTGATTTAGTTGTGACTCAGTCACAGTCATTGGATTCTGATTCATTTGAAAATATTTGTGAACTGGATTTTGATCGCAACCTTCCAATCTGATTCAGTTCAGATTTTAATTCAGATTCATTTAAGAATATTTGCGATTTTGGATTTTGGTTGCAAGCTTCCATTCTGATTCAGTTCAGATTTTGATTTGATTCTGATTCATTTGAAAATATTTGCAAATTGAATTATGGTCGCAACCTTCCAATCTGATTCAGTTCAGATTTTAATTCAGATTCATTTAAAAATATTTGCGATTTTGGATTTTGGTTGCAAGCTTCCATTCTGATTCAGTTCAGATTTTGATTTGATTCTGATTCATTTGAAAATATTTGCAAATTGAATTATGGTCGCAACCTTCCAATCTGATTCAGTTCAGATTTTGATTCCAATTCATTTCAGAATATTTGCGATCTAAATTTTGATTGAAAGCTTCCAATCTGAATATGATTCAGTTCAGACTTTGATTTGATTTTGATTCATTTGAGAATATTTGTGATATGGATTTTGACTGCAACCTTCCAATCTGATTCAGTTCAGATTTTGATTTGATTCTTATTCTAATTCATTTGAGAATATTTGTGATATGGATTTTGATTGCAAGCTTCCAATCTAATTCAGTTCAGATTTTGATTCAGATTCATTTGAGAAAATTTTCTATTTGGATTTTATTGCAAGCTTCCAATATGATTCAGTTCATATTTTGATTTGATTCAGAATGTGAATCAAATTACAGTGACTGTGGATTGTGCTGCATGCTTGCTATTAGGTATTATCACAGGCTGTGATTGGTCTACTGTTCATGTATGCGTTTGGTCACCTGTTTTCTGCAGGACCTGTTTGCCCTCCACCGTACCACCCAGCACCCCGAGCGTATCCAGGGCAACAGGAGTCAGTGTGGGGTCAAGGTTCATCACCATGGAGAAAACCACCTCAAGAAACACTGGATACTTCTCACACACCTGCTGAGGGCTGTCCATGATAGCCAAACTGCCAAAAAACTTCACCAGGCCTGCAATCATCACAATAATAATGATGACAATAAGAATCAAATACATGAAAGGAGAAGAAAAGAAAATGTAAATATAGATCAATTTCCAAAACAATAATAATTAGAATAATAATTCAATTGTTTGGAATATTTAAACATCTATATTCAACTATTTCTATGACATTTTAAATGATTGCTAAGTTAGAATAAAAAAAGATCATATTAATATTTAAAACAAGAACAACAATAATAAATTAAATTTCAGGAATTTATACAAAACATTTATAGTGACCAATTTCAATGCCACATAATATTAATAATAATAGAATTAATAATAATAATAATAATAATTATTATTATTATTATTATTACTACTATCACCACTATAATTATTATTAATAATATTAAGATTTTCAGCTACTTTCAGCAATAAACAATTGACACTGATTACTTTTCCAAATAATGATAAAAATAATAATAATTGTTATTATTATAATTAGTCTTGAATCATTTGATTGAATAATAATGATAACAATAATCATAAAATGCATGAAAGGAGAAGAAAAATAATATTTATATTTTCTGAAATTTAAAGATCATTTCTATTTAACAATAACAAAATAATAATAATAATAATAATTACATCCTTTGGAATATTTAAACATCTATATTCAACAATTTCAATGACATTTTAAAAGATTACTAAGGATTAAAAAATAGATCATATTAATATTAAAAACAAAAACAATAATATTAATAATAAAATAATTTTCAGGAATTTATACAACTTATAGCAACCAATTTCATTCATTCATTTTCTTTCGGCTTAGTCGCTTTATTAATTTGGGGTTTCCTCAGCGGAATAAAGCACCAATTTATCCAGCATATGTTTTACACAGCGAAATCCCTTCCAGCTGCACAACCAATTTCAATGCAGCATAATATTATTAATAATAATAACAATAATATTAAGATTTTCAGCTATAAACAATTCATACTGATTACTTTTCCAAATAATAATAATTATTTTTATTATTGTTATTATTATTATTAATAATATTACAGTCTTAAATACTTTGATTGAATAATAATGGTGACAAAAATAATAAACAGCATAAATAAGAAGAAAAATAATATTTAGACTTTCAGAAATTTAATTATAGATCATTTCTATTTAACAATTACCAAAATAATAATAATTTTATTAATATTTAAATTCTTAGGAATATTTAAACATCTATATTCAACAATTTCAATGACAATTTTAATGACTATCAAGTAAGGATTAAAAATTAGATAATATTAATATTAAAAACAAGAACAAAAACAATAATAACAATAATAATAATACAATAATTTTCAGGAATTTATACAAACAAGTTTATAGGAACTAATTTTAATGCAGCATAATATTATTATAATAAATAATAATAAATAGTAATAATTATTACTATTACTAAAATAATTATTAATAATAATATTAAGATGTTCAGCTAATATCTTATAACAATTTCCATCACATTTGAAATTATTACTATGTAAGGATTCAAAAATAGATTATATTAATATTAAAAACAAGAACAATAATAATAAAATACGTTTCAGGAATTTATACAAACAATTTATAGTAACCAATTTCAATGCAGCATAATTATTATTACAAATAAAATAATTATTACTACTGTAATTATTAATAATAATATTAAGATGTTCAGCTATAAACAATTCATACTGATTATTTTAATAAATAAAAGTAAAAAAAAATAATAACAACAATTATTATTATTATTATTAGAGTCTTGAATATTTTGATTGAATAATAATGATAACAATAATAATAAATCATAAAAGGAGAAGAAAAATAAAATTTACTCTCAGAAATTTAAATATAGATCATTTCTATTTAACAATCACCAAAATAATAATAATAATAATAATAATAATAATAATAATAATAATAATAATAGTTCCATCATTTGAAATATTTAACCATCTATATTTAACCATTTTAATGACATTTTAAATGATTACTAAAGATTAAAAATAGATAATATTAATATTAAAAACAAGAACAACAATAATAAAGTTTCAGGAATTTAAAAAACTATTTATAGTGACCAATTTCAATGCAGCATGAGATTATTTTTATTAATAACAACAATAATAACTATTATTATTATTACTAATACTACTATAAATATTATTAATTATAATATTATTTTTTTATATTAGTTTCAGCTATAAACAACTCATTGATTATTTTCTAAATAATAATAACAATAATAATAATAATTATTATTATTATTATTATTATTACAGTCTTAAATAATTTGATTGAATCATTTCCATGACATTTGCTTCTTAAGATATCCAACATTTTTTTCTTTCAAACACAACACACACACATACACACACACCTGGCAGATAAAGACTTGAGAAGGGGTCTGATTCAGCAGCAATGATCATGTTGGAGATTTTATCCATAATGCCTTGCTGTGCCAGATACTGACGGCCATGTTGGCTCTGGGCCAGATTGGTCACCATCTCTATAGCAGTTGCTCTGGAAAGAGAACAAATATGTCTTTTATTATATCTTATTATTACAGCTGTATGTATGTGTGTGTGTGTGTGTGTGTGCGCGTGTGTGTGATTACCTGACCAACACATCGTCTCCAGTCAGCTCCTCCAGCATCTGTGAGATCAAGCCGCTGTTGGCGCAGTAGCCCAGAGACACTGGAGAAACTGTGGACACCTCCACTATCAACTGAACACACGTTCATACCATTAATAGAGCGTAATAAACCCAAATCTCTCAGAAGCGCCACACCTTTGAAAACACACCTCATAGACTCTGTATCTGATGATGTCACTGGTAAGCATCACATCCTTCAGCTTGTTCAGCAAATCAGAGCGGAACAAAGCATCGAGCCCCGCCTTCGTGCTGCTGAGCTTACTAAGTGCAGCAATTGCCTGATAAAAAGACACAAATAAAAGGACAAAACATGCATTTCATTTAAGACAAACACTCTCTAGTGTGCTAGCAAATTTAAAAATGTGAATTTTAATTACATGCGGATTTGAAATGAGAGTAGCTGAGTCCCAAATCGCATACTTAATCACTATTCTACGCCATTTCGTAGTATAAATAGTGTAAGTAGTGCGTTCACACTAAAAACTCTAAACAGAATACGTGCACTTTAATTACCCGGACGATGCACTTATTCAACCGGTAAGATGAAGTGTGTAATGATGGACACTTCATGCACTCAATGACCGCAGGTTTGCTCACGTACCGGAAGAGGCGGAGCTTTTAGCCGCTGATGTTGGATTAGTTTATTTATTTATTTTGGATTGTGAAAGCAAAATTCTCCTACGAGAGTGATTATAGCGCCTCCCGATGGTGAATGCGGTTATACTCATGGCAGGTATTATTTGGTAAAGTACTTTTTTTTTTTTTTTTGCAATTTTAGAACACAGAACATACAAGGGCAATAACAACATTATATTGACATCCAAACAAATACAATATAAGAAGAAAATAAAAAAATAAATAAAAAGATACAATTATTCAAAAAACTAAATTTAAGGCTTTAAAATAATTAACAGTTCTTTTTGCTTTGGCTTTTTTTGTTTCTTTTATTGTGCATAGGTAATGACCTATTTCTGTTTTAAAGTGAGTAAAATTAGTTTTTTTCACTGCCCATATACATTCATGAATAACACATTTTTCCATATATAATGAGCAAATTAACAATATGGCAAATTTTGAAGTCGACTGTATTCTCAGAAAAAATAAAACATCTTTTTCTTTGAATTCCAATGCAATATTCGCAATCTGCTTAATAAAAAAGAAAAGATCACACCAAAACAATTGTGTAAAAATACAATCATAAAATAAATGAACAATACTCTCTTCTTTATCGTTACAGAAAGTGCATTTTAAATCAACATCTTCATTTTGCAATAACCTGTTTTACAGGATAAATTCCATAAACAATTTTAAATGATACCTCTCTAATTTTATTTGTTATACAAAAACGTCTGGAAACCTTAAAAGTCTCATTCCAGTTAACATCTTGAAATTTTGATCTCCAATAACCAATAGCTGAAGGAACATTAACAATCCGGCGAATCATTCTAAGATAATTATTACCGTTTTTTTCTGTTATATTTATACCTTCCAATTAAGACTAAAATCGAAATTTGTATTTTGAACTATAACATTTTCTAATAATTTCTTAAGCGCTGAGGGAATACCATTAATTACCATCATTTATTCTTTAACAGGTATATAAAGAGAAATTTTTTCTAGAAACTCCAAATAGGTAAGCACATGACCATTACTATTTAAAATTTGTGAAACCAGCTAAATAATATTTGGTTCTTTGGTCATTCATTTCACTAATTTGGCAACTGTCAAACATTCTTAGGGAAATGGTTTGATTTCCTGCTTGGTAAAAAAAATCATTAGTGTTCCATTTGGGACGACACTACATACATATTATAATGTTGAGCGTGTAAATGGATAAGTACATAGTGCATATGTGTCATTAGGGACTCAGCTAGTGAATGTTTTAGCATTGCAGTGTGTCTCTGTACCTCTTTTGCCACAGCGATGCGCTCAACACTGATGCACTGAATCACATCATGCAGGATTTCTACATTGTTCAGCATCTGCGTCACTCCCTCAACATGACCAGCCACACGGCCAATCTGTGGACACATACACAATTGAATAAATAAGGTAATACATTGTGATTTTCCTTATAATGTGCTGATTGGGTTTTCAAAATGTCTTTATAGTTGAAGTCATTTTGATGTTGATATCAGAAACAATCATGTCCATAACTCAACAGAACTCCGCTTCTTTTTGATATTGTCACTACAGTACCTGACAAAAGTCTTGTCCCTATCCAAGTTTTAGAAACAACAAATACTAACTTGACTTCTAGTTGATCATTTGGTATCAGAAGTGGCTTAAATGAAAGGCAAAGGCCTCTAGATTACACTTATTTTACCAGAAGTCTTGTGACTGAACAGAAATAATGTCCAGTACAGAATATAAAGTCATGCTGCAGTGGAAAGTGAATGAATATTGTGTCTGACTCCATCATGAGCTTGGAGGACTGCATCCATACATCTCTGCAATGACTCAAATCACTTATTAATAAAGTCATCTGGAATGGCAAAGAAAGCGTTCATGCAGGACTCCCAGAGTTCATCAGAATTCTTTGATTCATTTTCAATGCCTTCTCCTTCATCTTACCCCAGACATGCTCAATAATGTTCATTCCTGGTGACTGGGCTGGCCAATCCTGGAGCACCTTGACCATCTTTGCTTTCAGTAAGTTTGATGTGAAGGATGAAGTATGTGAAGGAGCGCTATCCTGCTGAAGAATTCCCCCTCTCCTGTAGTTTGTAATGTAATGGGCAGCACAAATGTCTTGATACCTCAGGCTGTTGATGTTGCCATCCACTCTGCAGATCTCTCGCTCGCGCCTATACTGAAAGTAACCCCAACCATGATTTTTCCTTCACCAAACTTGACTGATTTCTAAGAGTATTTTTGGGTCCATGCGGGTTCCAGTATTTGTGATGATTGAGATGCAGTTCATTAGATGATTCATCTGAAAAATCGACCTTCTGCCACTTTTCCAAATGATCAACTAGAAGTCAAGTTATTTGTTGCTCTTACAACTGGGATCGACGACAAGACTTTTGTCAGGTAGTGTATAGTTACTAGACACGCCCCTTATGATCCAACACTGTGGTCAAAAATGTGACCCTGGAGCACAAAACCAGTCTTACATTGTCTTCAAAATGATAGATAATTAATTATTTTATGCCTAAAATCATTAGAATATTGTGTATGATCATGTTCCATGAAGATATTTTGTAAATGTCCTACTGTAAATATATTAAGATTCAAATTTGATTACTAGGATGAGTTGCTAAGAGCTTAATTTGGACACTTTAAAGGCGATTTTCTCAGTATTTACATTTTTAAATGTGTTTTTCCAGATTTTCAACTAGTTGTGTCAAATATTGTCCTTTCACAACATATGAATATAGGTTTCATCAAATTAAACCTTTATGACTGGTTTTGTGGTTCTGGGTCACACAATTCTTAGTGCACCTTTAACCACATGTGCGAGTAAAATAAATGGAGAAAAGACCACTGAAAAAGTAAACGGGCAGGTACAGTAGGAGGTAGAGTGGTGCAGGAATGATGCCAGAACACTGAAAAATGATTTGCACTGACCTGTGTGAGCGTGAGTACTTTGACAGAGTCATCAGGATGGTTAAGTCCGCTCTGGAGCGCCGTCCTGTAGTTCTGTGCAAGCTGAACCGGTTCTAAAGCCTGCAGGACTCGACTCAGGATCTCCACACACACCTCAATCTGCTCTCTGCACCCAAAAACAGACAGAAAGCAGTGTTAAATCATGGAAAAGAATTCTCCATGTAATTTTTGATGATCACATTGTTAAAAGTGCCAAATAAGAGGGTTGATTGTTTTGATTATATGCACGTTTCATTTAAACAACTGAAACTGTAAGTTGTGTAGCATTTCAAACTGATTTGAATTTTTTATTTCGCTTAAAATATCTGACACACTGCTGCACACTGGTGGTGGATAAGGAGATCCCCCCTAAGTGTAAAGCGCTTTGAGTGCTCAGAAAAGCACTATAAAAATGTAAGGAATTATTATTATTATTTACTCTCCCTTCACTTTTTTCCCAATCATTTTTGAGTTTTCTTCTTCTGTTAAACACATCTGAAGATCTGTAACCATTGACTTCCATATTAGGAAATACAAATACTATAGAAGTCAATGGTTACAGGTTTTCAGTTGTGTTCAACAGAAGAAAAAGCTCATAAACATTTGAAAAGAAAAGTGAATAATGACAGAATTTTTATTTCATGTTCAAGTTTTTTGAAGAGTTATTTATTGAGGTGAAGTTGGTTTTATATTCGCACATTCGTTTATTTTTGAACAGCGGCAACTTGTAACACAGTCTCTGTATTGTTTCCCACGATACATTGGATATTCGGTCTGAAATCGCACGCAAGTATGACTTTAAAATAACATTAGAGCTATTTAATAGACTGTGTGAACGATGTTGTACTTTAAAAGTCATAGGCTGATAATATGATTTCTCTATTTATAATCTGAAATTAAATTATTAAGGAGAAACTCTGAATGTGCGAACATAAAACCAGGGACATTCTACCAGAAACGGACATTTTCACTGATTAAAAATGTGACAGGGCCTGACCTTTAAGCTTGTCGTCCTTAAAAAATCCTACAAAGTCATAGACTTAAAGGTTTATTGCATGAGTTTTATGTTAAATTTAATGCAGATGTGACAGGACTGACAGAAACATGGGGACAATTGATTGTAAATTTATTTGTAGTATATATTTGTAGAATTTATTTATAATTTCATGTTTATAATGAATTGATGTGAATAATATCTTAAACTTGCTATTTGTGAAGTTTTTCTTTCTTTCTAAATAACAGTTTTTAGCCTAACAAAACTATTAAAGCTGTGGTTCGGTTAGGCTGAGGACAAGTACAATGACAGGGTTTGTACATTTGTAAAGTGTTTTTAATAAAGAACAAAAATCTAAGAACCAAATTAATGACATATTCCTTTACAGAACAACTCACAGAAATCAACCATCAGGCCACTTTAGAAGGGATGAAATACTTTTTATTCACTGTATCTATGTTTTTATTTCAGGGACAGATAATGTACGTTTCTGGTAGATTGTACCACCAACTTTACAGGAATGAGTTATTTGAAGAGGTTTAATAAACTATTGTCGACTTCAGGATACAATTAAAATACCCGCTAAACGCAAAAAGTACGCATTATTTAAAGACTAATGAATAAATTCAACATAACTGCTCGCTCATTAAAGTATCAGTGTGCAGTATATGGTGTGTATTGCGCCTGTTGACTCAGCAGGATCAACACTCACTTGTCATTAGTGTTTAAAAGGCTGAATATGATCTCCAGTCGGGCTCCAGACACCGCCGGCCTCAAACCGCTCACGGGAGTCGCTAAAACGGCCGTCCGGAGGCTCTTGAGCTCCTCGATCGGATCTTCTGATTCACAGATCTCATTCAGGAGACTCTCTATAGGCGCCGCCATCATGGCTCAATGTTTGCGTCACGTGACCGAGGGGCGGGAAACACGCTGAGCTCATTTGCATTCTGTCAGTGAAATCAGACATAAGCCTTATAAACGACCGTAATGGGTATATATATATAACTAAGCATCGTATTTTTTATATTGCAAAAACACGCAATTACAATGTAAATACAGTAGAATAAGTATAATACAAACAATGCAATATTACTTTTTGCAACAAGACATTGACAAATTGTAAAGAAGTATAACAATGGTACGGCAAAAAGAAAGATAGTGAGAAAAAAAGACAATAAAATAAAAAAGGAGAGAGAGGGCACATAAAAAAATAACTCAAATTAATGCAAAAATGTAAATAACGCACATGTTTTAGAAGTTTTGATCGATTTCTTGTTATGAGACTCTGAAACGTATTCATGTTCAGATCCAATTCTCCTTTAAAAAATACAAAATTTGGTTTACATTTAGTATATTTACACTTATGTATAAAAAACTTTCCAATAAATAACATTAGGTTTATAAGCATCGTTAATATTGTTAAACTGTTGATTTTGTCTCTTTTGAAAAAACAAACATTATATTGAATATAATATAATATTAAATATTACACTTGTAATATCTATAAAGTTAAATTTATAATCATATTAATGAAATATAGTAATTATTTTTGTTTTTCTTAATATAGATTTCCTATGTATAAATATCAAATTCAATCAAACGTATATTATCGATTTTGAAGAAAGAAAAAATAAGGTATTTTGGCATAACAGTATGGTGGAGGAAACCTGCAAAAACTATAAATAAATAAATAAATAAATAAATATGCAAATTAATTAATTAATTAATTAATTAATCTACAAAGTCCTGCATAAAAAAAAACTATAAATAAATATGCAAAAAAAATAATTTATATATATATATATATATATATATATATATATATATATATATATATATATATATATATATATATATATATATATATATGTAACACAAATTCCTGCATAAATAAATAAGTAAACAATGCGGACAGTTTAATAATCAAATAAATTACACGGATGTTGGGGGAATAAGAAAATGCTAAACTGAAAGTAAAATTTCCCCCTTTCACACCGCACTATTAATTATTTATATATTTATTTATGCAGGAGTTTGTAGATTTATATAAACATTTATTTATTTATTTGTGTATTTATTTATTTATTTATTTATTTATTTATTTATTGTTTTATTCATGTAGGAATTTGTGTATTTATTTATTAATTTATTTATTATTTGCGTATTTGTTTATTGTTTTATTTATGCAGGAATTTGTAGATTTATTTATTTATTTGCGTATTTATTTATTTATTCATTGTTTTTTAATGCTGGAATTTGTGTATTTATTTATTAATTTATTTATTATTTGCGTATTTGTTTATTGTTTTATTTATGCAGGAATTTGTAGATTTATATATGCATTTATTTATTTATTTGCGTATTTATTTATTTATTTATTCATTCATTGTTTTTAATGCAGAAATTTGTGTATTTATTTATTAATTTATTTATTATTTGCGTATTTGTTTATTGTTTTACTTATGCAGGAATTTGTAGATTTATATATACATTTATTTATTTATTTGCGTATTTATTTTTTTATTCATTGCTTTTTAATGCAGGAATTTGTGTATTTATTTATTCATTTATTTATTATTTGCATATTTGTTTATTGTTTTATTTATGCAGGAATTTGTAGATTTATATATACATTTATTTATTTATTTGCGTATTTATTTTTTTATTCATTGTTTTTTAATGCAGGAATTTGTGTATTTATTTATTCATTTATTTATTATTTGCGTATTTGTTTATTGTTTTATTTATGCAGGAATTTGTAGATTTATATATACACTTATTTATTATTTGCGTATTTATTTATCTATTTATTTATTGTTTTTTAATTGTTTTTTTAATTTGTTTATTCATTTGTTTATTTATTTGCATATTCATTTATTTATTCATTGTTTTTGCAGTTTTCGTCCTCCGTACCAGCTATGTAAAGGAATATATATATATATATATATATATATATATATATATATATATATATATATATATATATATATATATATATATATATATATATATATATATATATATATATTTTTTTTTTTTTTTTTTTTTTATAACGAAACATTTATAAAACCATTATGTATAAAAATTACAATCAAATTAACTAAGATTTGTTTTAGTTAAATTATTTATTTCTTTACACTTTACAACAAATGCTTTCGATCTTCGGTTCAACTATGGTAACTGGCATTTTTGGCGGAAACTACGGAAACCAGGAAGTCCAAATATGGAGCCATGCCGCTATGTAAACACGCTTATGATATGTAACTCGACGTCGTGTTAATTCCAAAACCTGTGTATTTAACTTTCATACAGTTTGATTTTGGGATGTTTATTACTTTATTCAAGAGTTCTGACAAGTACGTGCCATGTTTGAGGAGTCACACGCTAATTTCCAGGTGGGCATTCAGGTAACGAACAACTTGGTGTAACGTTATTTTATTACGTTATATGGTAACTGTAAATGTGTTATATGTGCTCGTACATCTGCGTAGTTTTAGGAAATGTGTTTTATTTGTGTTATTTGCGTATCCATGAAAGCCTTGCTTTTAAAATAAACACAAAATCACCAGGACTAGCGAGGGGAGGTTCTGTATCTCCCGCTAACGGCCACTTGGTGCCGCCATTTGGATTAGTTTTTTCTCCAGTCTCCATCATCTTTATTATTAATTGATTATTATTTGTTGCTAATAAAGTATGAGTTAACAACCCAGAGTTCTAAATGTTCCATACGGGGATGGTATCAGGTGCCAATACCATGATTTATTCATTTAGCATTTTAACTTACTCATTGATTTCCATATTTATTCATTACTGAATCAAATTTAGCTTTACTCAAGTTCAGTTTATACATACATTGACATGAAGACAGAAGCAAGACTGAAAAACTAAAAAATACAATTATATACATAACTCTGGAGGAGAATTCTGTGCAAATGTTTGCATTATATAGCCTATATGCACAACTGTATATATAAAATATATACATTTACTTAAGAAGTGTCTTATCTCAATTGCAGGACCAACAAACACCATCACATCACCTGTATTGTTGATGAGCATTAAATCAGGTAGGAATTGATGGGCTATTTAAGGTAGATATGGCCTGGATGTTCTGGTGCATTATAGCAATCAAGACTTATAAATCATATTAAAAAATGAATGCATGTACCGAAAAACCCCCAAACAAAATAGTATAATTTGGTTATACCACAGTTGTTCTCTAAGAAAAGGCTTTAACAAAAGTTCATCTGGTTGATTAAGTTGGTTGTGTAGGACTTTGTCTCATCAGAGCGTCCTCATGTGAGTGTTTCTTCCTTGAAGGTGTGTGTTTGTGTATCTGTGCATCTCTTCACATCATCAGAATTCATATTGAGAGCTGTAGTCCCCGTTAAGCGGTGAGAATGTAGACGGGAGCCAGTGGAAAACTTTAGGATCATTCTGGATTATTTCACACTGCCAGCTCTAATACCAGTCGTGCAGTTTTATGTATGCCCATGTTTCACTGTCATGCCTTTTTACATCACATCGGCACTATCAAGTAGCTTGTTAAAGTTGACTTGCAATTTAAAGGTACAATATTTAAGATTATTTCATTATGCTTTCAAAAAAAGATCACGAGCAGAAGAACCAGTAGCGGTGGACTGTGGCATAATAAAAGCTTAGCTGCTTTCCTGCTTCAGTGTTTATCTTGATTCATTTATAATGCTTTCAGCCTTAATCTTCGTCATACTACCATGATAATAGGGGCTACACAATATATTGGAAGATTAGCAGGGAAGGGGGACAATCGCATCCAGGCTATGTTAAAGGCAACTGTGACTAGTTTGAGTACACCCTTAGTCACAGCATCATTGCTTTTGCTTGTTGTGGTGGTTAAAATAACATACTGTGTTTTAATTGACACTAAGGCCATGTCCACACGTATACAGGTGTTTTTATGAACTCCAGCTTTCATTTAAAAATTAAAAATCTCCGTCCACATGAAAATGCTAAACTGTACTGCGATGCATGTTAAGGGCACGCTGAACCAACAGCAGGGCTCGACAATAAAGACTGTCCGATGGCCTGGGGCCAGTGTGCAAGACGCTCGGGACAGTAGACAGGATGGTTACTGTGCTGCCTTGTCACTAGTTTATTTGGTAGGACTGTTTGTCAATGCGTGCAAATACAGTCTTGGGGTGCTTTGCTTTCACACCTAGACGTTTGTTTAGGAACCTGTCTCGTTTGCCCAGTTATCGCGATTTGTTTAGCATATGCGAGTCCTGCAATCGCACTGGGATCCACGCCAAATCAATTGGTCCGAGATTGCCTGAATGAGGTGGTCTCGGCTCGATTGAAACGAAGTCTGGAGTGGATCGATTGTAGTGAGAATGCAAAACGATCCAGCGAACAAGGCCATATCACAGTGTATTATGGTTGTGTAATAGCCATAAACGGCTATATGAAGTGAGAATTATTAGCAGGGCAGGATGTCATTTCTACTGGTAAATGTGCGTTTCATGTCAAATACGAAAGTGAAAGCTTGCTGAAATATGACAGAGTGCTGTTTATCTGTTAGGAAAATTGACAGAAATCACCATCTGATCATTTTTCCATATCTTAATCTTATGTTATATTAGGCCTGTTTTGTTCATTTCTGCACTGACACCTTGAAAGAAAGATCAACATTGATCTGCTTCATGACCTGACTGCAGTCTCGCTTCATCTGTTATTTTCTCTCTATAATTTAAGCCTATAATGCATAATTCTAGCCAACGTTTTTTTTTTTTTAATAGGTTGATTAATTCGATAGATAGATTTTTACATAAGTGAAACGAGGCTATGTATGAGAGTCTTACCTCTCTGATTTATATTTGATGACAATGTCTGTGGGTGTCAAAATTAAAGTGCACATTATATAAATATATTTATTTTTTCCAATTTAGTTTCATCACAATTGTAATTTTTTTTAATTCTCAGTTGTATTTAAAGAAAAGTTATGCTGAATAAAAAGTGTATGCATAAAATTATGTTTGGCATTTGACACATTATTTAAAACAGGGGTTCTCAACCTTTTTCACTTCGGGGTCACTTCTTACTCTGATGAATTTTTCAACTTCAACCGGCAACTTATCCAGCAAATGTTTTACGCAGCGGATGTCCTTCCAGCTGCAACCCGTCACTAGGAAACATCCATACACACTCATTCACACAAATACACTACAGTCAATTTAGCCTCCCCAATTCACCAATAGCGCATGTGTTTTACTCTGGAGCACCCAGAGGAAACCAACACAGGGAGAACATGCAAACTCCACAAAGAAATGACCCAGCCGAGGCTCGAACCAGCGACCTTCTTACTGTGCGGCGAATTTGCTACCCACTGCGCCACTGTGCAACCTAATTAAAATGTTTAATTAAATTAATATTAAATATTAATTTAAAATTGCTATTAACTTCTTTTTTTTGGTTAGGGCAAGTAATAATCTGAACCACTGGCCTGATCGGGCGAATGTGAGAACAGAGGTGGATTACCGTCCCGTGCGGGAACGTCATGAAATGCAGGCAATGCTCTTCCTGAGAACGTGTGGAATTTTGCCTCATTTGTGACTTTCGTGTTTGGTGTGAACTCAGCTGTGTCGGCCAATCAGAAAGAAGGAAACAACACGCAGGCGGACGTTATAAGGCGAAAACTTTGGTTTCAGTCGCCTAGCATTTTTGTGTGGACAATCAGCCAAGCCCCGTAGAAAAAAGGTTTTGAAAATGCCCTTATTCGTGTGGACCTAAATGTCTTTGACACATATATGGGTATAAGCTTGGTTGCTAGGCTTATATGACCGGTTGCTAAGTGATTCCTCACTGGCCCAAGTCAGAAGATCCAACACTCAGGTACTGTAGCAGTCTTGAGGTTTGGCATGTCCATACAAGCTGTTTTTGTTCATCCGCATGTGACCCCCTGACTGTGGCTTTAATTACGGGCGGGAGACTCCTGTTTACACACGCAGATCAAACCATCTCAAGTGTGTTTGTGGAGGAGCCTGAAGTCAATGGGCTCACTGATGAACATCACCCTCAGCCTTCACAAAGAGTCTGTATGTCCACCATCAAAGCCCATTCACCTCAGCTTTCTGTTCTCAAACACTCTAGTAAATCCTCATGGCTCTTTCAGCGCTCGTGCATGTGTTATCATTTCCGATACTTCAGTTACACAGTGAGTTAGGGAAAATATTTCATGATCAGAACCAATGTCTTGAGAAGAGAAAGTACACACACAGACACATACAGAACTCTGCCTAGTAGACATTCGCTTCTGAGTGTGTGTTTGTGTGTTTCAGGTCATCAATAGCCTCCCTGTTCCTCTGAGGTAAAATGAGATCCTACACACACACACACACACACACACACACACACACACACACGCACAGATGCACACATGCACACGAGTTTAACCTCAATCCAAGAGTAAAAATAAAACTTCCAAGACACACCTTCTTTTCTGAAAGACATTACAGTCCCAACACACACACACACACACACACTGACTCAGATATTATGGTAATAGAACTAAAATAGTTGGCGTTGTACACGTCTCATTTCTTTTGGATTACAGCTGCAGTGTGATTTCAGTGTACGGTCACACTATCATTACCGTAATGACACGATTAAGGCATTTGTAGACTTCTTTATAACAATATCCAGATTGTATTTAGATATATATTATTTCTTTGAACACATACAAACTTCAAACAAACCAAAACAGTATTATTTTAGAGCACTATATATGTATTATGTTGTTTCTTTTATTTATTGCTTATGAGACTTGATTCGTTTGCAATTATAGTTCATGAATTTATCAGACTTGTTTTAGAAGGTCACAAGTTTAAGGTTTTTTTTCTGTCAGTTTTTAGAGGATGGAATTTTGGTCAATTAAATGCAGCATATGGATGTAATTCGCTTGTTAAGTCGTGATGTATGAAATACTGTTTCCGTGTCCAAACCGCTACTTATTTGAATTGAGAAAATAGTCGTATATGACCAATTTTTAGTCATCATATCACACATATAAAAGTGAATTGTATATAAAGTCATGGTGTACATGACAGTCTCTGGACTTGCTGCTTCACAGACACCAATATTTGAACTATTTATAAAGTATTAATTACTTTCTGGCCATCTTATATTAGGCATGGATGTACAGTTAAAGTCAGAATTACCCCCCCCCCCCCTTTTGGAAAAATGATGTTTAACAGAGCAAGGAAATTTTCGCAGTATGTCTGATGATATTTTTTATTCTGGAGAAAGACTTGTTTTATTTCCGCTAGAAAAAAAAGCAGTTTTTTTTTAAACCCATTTTAAGGTCAAAATTATTAACCTCTTTAAGCTAGATATTTTTTTCGATAGTCTACAGAACAAACCATTATTTTACAATAACTTGCCTAGTTAATCTAACCAACCTAGTTAAGCCTTTAAATGTCACTTTAAGCTGTATAGAAGTGTCTTGAAAAATATCTAGTCAAATATTATTTACTGTCATCATGGCAAAGATAAAATAAATCAGTTATTAGAAATGAGTTATTAAAACTACTATGTTTATAAATGTGTTGAAAAAAATCTGCTCTCCGTTAAACAGAAAATGGGGGAAAAAAAACAGGGGGGCTAATAATTCAGGGGGGCTAATAATTCTGACTTCAACATTATATAAACACCCAATGAAAACTACACTGTTATTTTACATTTGATTACTCAATTTGTGTGCCTGAATACTGTTAGACTCCCAGAAAAAAAACTTTATTTTTTTTCACTTACAGTATGCTCTACTGTTTTTATCAATACTTTTGGTTGGTTTATTATATAATCATCGAAATTAATATAAAACTGTATAAATTCTTTCCAAATAGAGCTATTAATGTCATCTGGTGAAATTATTTATAATATCGCAATATGTATCACAGAAAAATAAAATATCGCTGTGTCGGTTTTTTCCAATATCATGCAGCTCTATTTTGAACCATGTAAATAGACCACAAATTCAACCAGGGTGTCTGCGGGGTCTTAAAAAGTATTAAAAGTTGATAAATCAATTATGAGAAAATTAAGGCCCTTAAAAGGTATTAAAAAGTCTTAATCGTGTTTTTACGAGGTCGTAAATTTTGTTCAAGCGTTGTCCAAAGTGTTTGACTCCAAAAAAGCATAAATATATTTATTTTCCTCCAAATATTAACAATGTTTGCTGGGACGCTGGGACGTGTCCGGCCAAGTTCCTCCGTCTGGGTGATGTCACGTAAGTGGTGCCAAATGCGGGAAGGTGATGTGACGCTCTCCACATGTAGTGAAACCATAGAGCAAAACAGACTGCAAAATGGGAAAATGTAAGTTTGCGTACTCCTAGTTAGAGAAAGACGAGTTTAAACAGTGGCTGAAGCCTGCCGCTGAAAACAACCACGTAATTCATTCTTTCAAGGTTTGTCTCTTCCGAGCTTATCTGAGTTCTGTTGCACGGTTGTGCTCCATTGATTTATTTAACTACAACTGTTTATCAAGTTAAATGTTTGATACTGAGTAAAGCTTGAAGTGGCGACGAGGCCTTAAAATATTCCGAGAAGGTCTTTAAAAAGTCTTAAAAAGGTATTGAAATTACCTTGAGGATTCCTGCATATACCCTGTCAACTATTTTTGTCATGTAGTAATGTATAATTCATATTGAGCTACATAGATTTGATGATAGATGTACAAACCTGCACTTTAAAGACTATTTTCAAAAGTTTGTTTTCAGGACACTGGACATGAATTGTCAAAATGAAGCATTAAAGTTTTTCTGTTTTTTATCTTTATAAACACCCCCTGAGATTAAGGGGGTCTCATAAAATAAGAGACAGATTTGAAAGATTTAAAGGCATGGGCTGAACTTTCGAGAATCCATTCAGAAAGAATTCATCAATCAATGGATTTTTCTTTTCTCCCACCCTATACTTTTCTATTTAAACCTCCATCCTGTGCAGCATCTCCTTGTCTTGGAGAAATAATTGAAAGTAATGCTTGTTTTGTATGCCTGGGATGTCTTGAAATGTTTATAAGAAGTCAGAATTGGCCGTTGGGATCTTCTTCACTGCGTGTGTGTTGACTTGTCGCTCTCTTTTGGGTGGATTCATCCACATTTTTTTTGCTCTGACTGGGACGGGTGGTTATTTCAGGCTCACAGACTGAGGCGCACTGTGTCACTGCTGCAAATCTGTATTTAGGCTTCTCTGATTGGCCCACTTTATTTGCGTTTCTCTAACTGGTCAGCTTTATTTGTTGATGTTTGACCGGCTGTGTTGTATTTTGGCATGTTGTGTTAGCTTGATTTGTGTTTCCTGACGTAGAAAAAGAGTCTGCTTGCTTATTTAGTTTGAAAGGCAATTATTCTTCAATCCTAAATTAGTTTTTAGTTTCATCAATGTTTATTTGGGAATTCAGATTGATGACTTGAAAGAGTTGCGGTTTCTGTTTTGAACCAAACTCAATTAGACAAAAGATACAATTATTAACAGAGTTTGAGGCAAAACATGACTTAAATTAAATCTTATTTTACTTGTTTTTTTTGCAGTTGAGTTTTTTAATAAGGAAATTTTGAAAAGTTTAAAGAAAAAAATATTGTCTTGCATGTCACCATTTCATTTAAATCTCATATAGATGAATAATAAAGTAATTAGTAATACATTTGATCAGTACAAGCTACCCTTTCAAGCTATTTTCATAGCAAAAAAACTGTGAATATAATGAACTTGAATACAACTAGCTTAGATTATTCAATATTATTTTTGATTTTATTTACATACTTTACTTTATTTTACTTGATTTATTTTATTTAAATACTATAAGAAAACTGGTATAGATTAAAATAGATGGACGTCTCTAGATGTTTAAAATGAACCAATGGAATTATTTTAATTGACAGAAATGAATTGAAATGGTAATCAACTGTTGATTTAGATCTTTTCTATGTTTCACAGACCTATTGATGACTTGAGTAAATGTGTGTAACAATACACTGTAAAAGATTCTCAGAATTTCTGCATTTTTTCATAAATTACATTAGTATCACTTTACAGCATTTAACTGTGAAATTATATGTATTTGTGTGTCATGGTGGTGCAGTGGGTAGCACGATCACCTCACAGCAAGAAGGTCACTGGTTCGAGTCCCAGCTTGGTCAGTTGGCATTTGGCTTCGGTTTCCCAAACAGTCCAAGACATGTGCTATAGGTCAATTGAATAAGCTAAATTGTCCGTAGTGTATGTGTGTGAATGCGAGTGTGTATGGGTGTTTCCCGGTGATGGGTTGCATCTGGAAGGGCATCTGCTGTGGAAAACATATGCTGGATAAGTTAAGCGGTTAATTCCGCTGTGGCAACCCCTGATTAACAAAGGGACTACGCTGAAAAGAAAATGAATGAATGAATTTTATGTATTCAGAATTTTCTTGTGAAATTAAGGCAGGCATCATGATTACAGCAAATTACTGTAAAAAGAGCTATATTGCACATTAGTTATAGGAATTCAAACACTTTTTAATGTATTCAACATAGAAATAAATGAACATGAACTTTTATGCTAGTACAGGCACTTTTTTATATTTACAAAGATTTACAGAATTATTGTCATTATGAACTACCTCACAGTAATGTACTGTGAATTTACATACATTACCTTACTGTGAAAGTAATACAATTAAGGGTAAATATTTTAGTTTTCCCAGTGTTGGTTTGCAGCTGGAAGGGCATCCGCTGGGTAAAACATATGCTGGATAAGCTGGCGGTTCATTCCACTGTGGCGACCAGAGATTAATAAAGGGACTGAGCCGAAAATAAAATAATTGAATGAATGAATACTTTACAGTGTATGGATCGAGGTTAGAGGCAGACGTCATTACAAATAAACTAATGTTGTGCAAAGATTAATCGCGATTAATTGCATTCAAAATGAAAGTTTTTTTACTTTGACGTATGTGTATTTAAATTTATTATGTATATATAAACACTCACATGCATATATTTGATAAAATGTTTATTTATATTTAGATATAAACTTATGTTTAAGATACAATTTATACTGTACATTTAAATATCACATATATAGTTGAAGTCAGAATTATTAGCCCCACTTTGAATTTTTTTTCTTTTTTAAATATTTCCCAAATTATTTTTAACAGAGCAAGGAAATTTTCACAGTATTTCCTATAATATTTGTTTTTATAAAAAAGTCTTATTTGTTTTATTTCGGCTAGAATAAAAGCGATTTTAATTTACTTTTAAAAATATTTTAAAGTGAAAATTATTAAGATATATATTTAAGATGTATATTTTTTCGATAGTCTATAACAAACCATCATCATCATACAATGACTTGTCTAATTTGCCTAACTAACCTAGTTAAGCCTTTAAATGTCCCTTTAATCTGAATACTAGTATTGAAATATTATGTGCTGTCATCATGGCAAAGATAAAATAAATTAAATTTCAATTCCCCTTTATTTGTATAGCGCTTATACAATGTAGATTGTGTCAAAGCAGCTTCACATAAAAGGTCACAGTAAACAGGAACAGTGTAGTTCAGTTTGTAGTGTTTAAGCTCAGTTCAGTTTAGCTCAGTTCAGTGTGGTTTAATAATCACTACTGAGAGTCCAAATATTGAAGAGCAAATCCAACGATGCGCAGCTCTACAGATCCTGAACCATGCAAGCCAGTGGCGACAGCGGAGAGGGAAAAAAACTTCACTAAATGGCGAAAGTGAAGAAAAAAAACCTTGAGAGAAACCAGGCTCAGTTGGGCACGACCATTTTAATTTCTCCTCTGGCCAAACGTCTTGTGCAGAGCTGCAGTCTCAGTGGCGGAGGCTGGAAGCTGGAGGCTGGAAGACTCGTCTGTCTCTGGAGCGTCACAGGAATCAGTCTCATGTTCTCCACTTCTCCATGACCACCACAGTAGCTGCTCAGGATACGGCCTGGTCCAGGATATGGAAACCTTGGGATCATCTCGTCGTTGGTCTTGGATCGAATCAGTGACTCTGCATAGTCTGAGGGCCTCGGGAAGTTAAATCAGTTATTATAAATGAGTTATTAAAACTATTATGTTTAGAAACGTGTTGAAAGAAATCTTTCTGTTAAACAGAAATCGGGGAAAAAAATAAACAAACGGGGGCTAAAAATTCTGACTTTAACTGTACCTAATAAATGTGTATATATAGTTCACACACAAATATTATGTCTAAACAAGCTTTTATTTTGGATGCGATCTTAATTAATTTTCCTCTGCATTAAAATAAACGCAATTTATACAAAAGTAAACCTACGCTAGCACTTCAAAAATGTAGAACTATTTCACCTAAATCAGCCTCAGTTTGTGAATAAACATCAGGTATTCAAGCGCACTTCACACACACACAGTGTTATGTAAGTGAGCACAGTGGTACTTTTCTCTGCGAAACTGCAGTGGAGTTTCCCGTTGGTAAACCACACACACATAGACACATGTATGAAGTGAAGGAGTGTTAAGAATAAGAAATGCACTCAGTTCTTCATGTGCGTTTGGTCACAGAAAGGAAAGACTATAGATCTCGCTTTAGATCCTCATGAAAAGCTTCATTCAATGAGTTTACTGAAAAGAGCAATTCTACATGTCAGACTGCTTGGGAAATCAACAAAAGTGCTGTAGAAGCATCAATGTAATCAGAATAGACTAGCAATTTGATAGTTTTGGAGTGTTTTTTTAACCAACACTTAATAGTAGGAAAAAAAATTGTTTAATAGTTAAAACGTTCAATTTAATAGTGAAAAAAAAACACTTAAATTTAATTTTATTACTAATAAATTCAAGTGTTTTTTTTTCCTCACTAATAAATTCAAGTGTTTTTTTATCCTCACTAATAAATTCAAGTGTTTTTTTATCCTCACTAATAAATTCAAGTGTTTTTTTATCCTCACTAATAAATTCAAGTGTTTTTTTTTTTCCCTCACTAATAAATTCAAGTGTTTTTTCCTCACTATTAAATTCAAGTGTTTCTTCTCAGTATTAAATTCAAGTCTCCTTGTAATCTTTAATCAAAAGATTTCCTCTCTTTTTGATATTCCTTCTTCTCTGATTGGTGTTCGTTGGCATGGGGTGGGATCAAACTGTCACTCACACTATATCCACCAATAGCAATCCACAAGCCACTAGTCTCATCCTGTATTTTTCACTCAAATAAACATTACACTGAGATGAAAAGGCTAACACACAACCTGGCTGCCTACCACAGTACTTTTTAATTTATACCATAGTACAGTTTGATTGCTGTATTCATGTACCACATTATTTACATTATATTACAAGGCTCTTCAGTATACTACAGTATTATCATTGAGCTTTGTGCAGTACAAATGTAAATCACTTAAATGCTACTGTAAGCGACTTCAAAAAGTAAAATGATAATACTATGGTACTTTGATATAGACTCTACCATAATTTTGAAGAATTACAGTGGCACCTTGTCGTAAAACATGCTAATATTGTGGTATTTTAATGTAGAAAAACTATAGAGGAAGTGTAGTATGGTATTTTTATGAAGGTTTTTTCCCCTAGGAAATATTGAAGCTGTGTTTTATTGTTTAACTAATTGTGGGTAAATGCTCTGGAGTTGGGGTAGAATGTTTCTCTTATGTGCTGATAGTTTGTGCAGCGGGTGAGGAAGTCTTCCTCTGTCTCTACCTTTTCCTGGGCAGTGTGTGCAGATGCGGCTCTCTCTGGGTTGCCAGTTCTGTCTGTATTGGCCCGTCTCTAAAGTCAGACTCTGAGCACTCAGCCTGTATTTGGTAATTGTTGTTCTTAATTTACTCTCCTTTACTGCACTCAGATATATTGCTGTGGTATAATCTCTATTTAGGTCTAAATAACATTGAAGTTTACTGTGTTTTCCTGCTGCTTCATTCCATTTATCATTTGATTGGGCTTAATTCTGTTTATGAGCATGTCCTGATGCTGCCTGCTGTTAGTGATATTTGCTATGTTGGTTTGTGTTTGTAGACCATCTGAATCAGGGGGCTTTTTTCAGTGTCAATTTCTTGGTTTTTGAAGGCTTTAAAATGATAGGAGTTGGGGTCACCTGTTTTTGTGTTTTTCCAAAATGTGATGGCTTGTTTCTCAATGTGCATGAGTAGAGGATACCGACCTAATTCTGCCCTGCATGCATTGCTGGGCGTGTTCCTCTGTAACCTTAGGATGCTCCTACAGAACTCTGCATGTAGGCTTCCAATGGGCTATATGCACAGCTAGTGTTTTTCAGCCAGTGATGAACGCCCGGTGAAAGCTTTATGTGACTATTTTCAATTTCATAAGGTTCCTTTTACAGCAACAATGTTGTGATGTAATTCTAATATAACCAGTAAATAGACTTGAGCATCCATTTGGTTGTTAAAGCGTAAAAAGAGATGAAAGACAGTTTAACCGCTGGCGCAAAAACTCCATTGAAAATACTGGGGTAAAATTACTTTCCATGTTTTAAAGACATGGCACGAAAAAATAGAATTTAATGCAGTGCTACTTGTTTGGTCTGATAACCACTTTATTTTGTATCTCAGCCAGGCAGTGAAGATCGCTGTTTTTTTTTTTTTTTTATTTATTTTTTTAAAGAAATCAGATCTTAAACTTTTGTATGGGGATGGCAATTCACAAGAAGCCTGGCTCACTGAAATGAAAAGACTGTGTGCATATACTCCATTGGATTTTTATCCCATTAATCAAACTCATGACTGAAGAGAGGACCCCACACTTCACTCCTGTATAGCACTATACTGTAGGTTTAATCACTAATTGAAAAATTTGAGCCAGATTCGAACTGGAATTTCTATTTGTGTTGATTTTTTTAATGGCGTAAAAGGCCCTTCTTGCTTTCTCTTTCAGTTCATTCACAGCCAGATTTAGTTTTCCATTAGCACTTATTTTCAACCCAAGGTATGTGTAGCTTGTGGTATGTTCAATTTACAGTATGTCTTACCAAGGGTGAAACTGTGTTTCTTTCCTTGTTTTTTTCTGGAATATTAGGGTTTTGGTTTTCTTTGGGTTAACGGTCAGGGCCCAGGTCTGACAGAAGCTGTGCAGGATATCCAGCTGCTGCTGTAGACCCTCTTCTGTTGGCGACAGCAGCACCAGATCATCTGCAAACAGCAGGAACTTTACACTAGAGTCGCGTATAGAGTGAGACCCGGTGTATCTGCTTGCTCTAAGAGCATTGCCAATTGATTGACGTAAATATTGAAGAGGGTTGGTGACAGTGGACAGCCCTGTCTCAGACCCCATCCTTGAGTGAAGAATTCTGTTCGCTTATTTCCAATTTAAATTGCGCACTGATTGTTCAGATTTATTGTTTTTATAATGTTGTATGTTTTACTGGCAATTAGGGCTGCAAGATTAATCGAAAAAAGATCACGATCTCGATTCGACCCTACACATGATCTTAATTCAGCTTTTCTACGATTCAGCCAATTATATTTTCAAGGTCAGAGGAGAAGAGTAAAGGCGGACACACAAGTCTTCACAGCTACATGGACACCTTCAATTGACGTTAAAAGTGTCACATACTGTATTTATAAGGTATAATTCACCCAGAAATTTATTTCTGTCTAAATGCAATGATGTATTCGCGGCTGCGAAATGACATGAGGCATCCGTGAGCTGTTTGTTTACTACCGAGAACGCGCGCGTGCACACCAATCACCCCTACTTTAGTGAACAGAACTTGCATATGCTGTGAATAACAAGTAATAAAGTTGTAAATAACGTTCAGTTTGTTGCGCAGAGCGATCGTTCGAGAGCCGCACTGAAAGAATGATTTGCATGTGTATTTTTTTCTCTCAGAGTGACTGCAACCATGAGCCGCACTGGGAAGTGAAAGTGAAGCTGGTGTTACACCAAATTCTGTGACCCTTGTAGGCGCTGTTCTCACTGTTTGGCTTAAACGCGCTCCCACAGGCACCGGTGCGCACTTCATTTAAATGATTATATCGCATTTTACAGTTATGATTACGACAAGCATTTGATATGTATTTCTTTCATAGCGAACACAAAGTGTTGTCCATAAAACTAAATGTTTACTGTGTCAGTATAACTACTTTAGCATAAATAATGTTGAATATAACACAAGAGGGAATCTGATAATGACAAATGTCTCGTTTTACCAGTGAAAACAAATGGGCTAATAATGCTGTCAATAATAATAATAATTTAACTTCAGAATTATGAATAGTTGTATTCTGATGTCATCATTTCACTGTGAATTAACAAACAGGACATATTGAAAGTCCACCATAATGACTATACAAAACTTACCATTTTAAGCAACAGTAGAGCTACACGTAGGCCTAATATTATTATTATTGTTGTTTTACCATGTTTGAGAACTAACAATAATAATAGCCTACTAATATTAACCTTTATTTTACATCTATAGTATCGTGAGAAAATCGTGATCTTGATTTTAAGCACAAAAAAAATCCTGATTCACATTTTAGCCAGAATCGTGCAGCCCTACTGCCAATACCTGATTCTAGAAGTTTAGACAGCAGATCTTGACGCCAAATTGAATCAAACTCTTTCTGAAAATCTACAAAGCAAGCAAATATTTTGTTTATGTTTTGATTGACGTATTTGCCAATCAGAGTCCGAAGGATGAAGATATGTGCTCTGTAAGGAAGCCTATGAGTCTGGTGTTGATGATGCTGCAGAACAGCTTCCCCAGATTACTGCTCACACAGATGCCTCTGTAATTAGTAGGGTCTGATTTGTCTCCATTTTTGAATATGGGCGTTATTAATCCTTTATTCCATATGTCAGGGAAGTGACCAACACTCAGAGCCAAGTAGAACAGTTTCTTTACAGCCAATTGGAATTTGTGATTTATGTTTTTAATCATTTCATTAAGCACACCGTCTGGACCACTCGACTTTTTTGTTGGTAGGACTTGTATTTTATCTAGTAGCTCTTTTTCTGTGATTGGGTAACAGTTTTTGGTGTCTGCCAAATATTTGCTCTGAATGGGTTAATTTATTATATATATGCAGTTGATCCATACTCATGTTTATTTTACTGAACAGTTCGAAAGGGTAAACTTTCCCTCTTTCTTAGTTCAATTCAATAAAACACACACACACACACACACACACACACACACACACACACACACACACACACACACACACACAAAAAGAATACACACAATTAGACATTTGTTAAGTACACAAATAAGAAATATATATATAATTATTTAAAGAGAAATAAATAAATAAATATATATATATATATATATATATATATATATATATATATATATATATATATATATATATATATATATATATATAACAATTAAAATAAAATACAGTAAGTGTAGATTAATTTAGATGCATTGTAATATTTTTTTTATGTTGTCTATTTCACTCCCCTCTCTCTCTCTCTCTCTCTCTCTCTCTCTCTCTCTCTCTCTCTCTCTCTCTCTCTCTCTCTCTCTCTCTCTCTCTCTCTCTCTCTCGCTCTCTCTCTCTTTCTCTCTCTCTGTGGCAGTAGTCTGTCATTAGGGTTTTAAAGGGAAGCGTGTGGTTGTTTCCGTAGCGATGGTCATCTGGAGGCGGGAGCGAGCGGTCAGTAATATAGCAGGAGTACAGAGGAGACATGCGTATATATAAACATAATTACTACATGCGCACCCAGCAAAATATACATCTCACAGCCTACAATTACGCCTCCTCCTCCTCTCCAGCTCTGCTCTTCTGTTTCTCTCTCAGAGCCTCTGCCAGCGCGTAACAGGAGGGGTATTTTCGAGGTTTGATTTAATTTATGAAAGCTGATCCAGAATTTGTGGATTTGTGGGAGGACTAGTTCATATTGCAGAGTTTATTTTTCCTAGTAGCACCTGACACGGTTCTGCCCAAAGACCACAGATAAAAATACTGTAATGCAGTAAAACGGAAAAAAATTAAATAAAGTACCACAAAGTACCATCCAGCTATGTTTTTGACCAAAAAGATATCTTAAAAATGTCTTAAATTTCAAAAGACTACATCTTAGGCCTTAAAATGTCTTAAATTCACTGAAATATATTGAGTTGTATGTCTTCAATAATTTTAAACAAGTCTTAGTTTTTCTATGTCCATGCAAAGCTAATGGGGCTTTTTAATCACCAGCAACCCAATAAATCTTTTATTTATTAATTCTATTGAATTATCTTCCTTACAATAAGATTTGTTTAGTAGTTCTCCATTTATTATAGTTTTTTTTAAACATGTATGTATGAAACTAGAGTTATTTTGACGCATTTTTTTAAATACACTGTTAAAAAAGCTGGGTTTCACACAATCAATTTGTGTTGAGGCAACATGAAGGAATTAGGTTAGCTTCTTAGTTTTTACAAATTTAAGGGGATTGAACATAAAACAGTTAAGTTGTCCCCTAAAAAGCCTCAACAATTGTGTTGTTTCAGCTCATTTTAAATAAGTAGTTTGAACAAACAGCAAACATCATTTTTTGAGTGTGTAAAAATGCTGGGTTCCATACACTTCCTTCATGTTGTCCCAACACAAATCAATTAAGTTAACTTATTCGTTTTAACAAATTTAAGTGGATTGAACATAAAACATTTAAGTTGTCCCAAAGAAACTCAAGAATTATGTATGTATGAATGAATAAATTTATTTATTTAACAGGGACTTGCACAAAAATTACATTAACCTCCAAGAAGAAAGATGCATTGTGCCTGGTTGTAACAGGATTGCTATTTTCCACCTGCAGTCCCTGATGTTGTTTCAACTCATTTTAAATAAGTAGTTTAAACAAGCAGCAAAAGTCATTTTTTTGAGTAAATTATAGTTTTTTTTTTAACGTGTACAGTATACAAGCAATAGTTTTTGTTATGACACATTATTATAAATATGTGGCTAAGAAATGACTACATTTCGGGTTTCATTAGAAAAAAATCTTTATCTTTTAGCCCTTTATAAGTAAAATTACCATTTTGAAAACCTACATGATCAAGTTGTACAAACAAGAAGTAGAATCGCATACTCAAAACTAACACACTTTTATTTTTTGAAAGGGGAAGAAAAACCAAAGAATATTTTGACAGTCAAACATATTTTAATAGATTGTGCATATATTTTTAAATGATATTAGAGAATGTTTTTATTCAGGAAATATTTTAAAGGTGCTTTATGTAATGTTTGGACTCTTCTAAAGCATAAAAATACCATTATATGTTTGTAGATATTTCAGAAACATGCTAAGTAAACATTCTTTTTTATCTGAAAACAATGCTGAAGTCAGATATTCTGCTTTGAAAATGTGAGTTACGTGCCGAAACGTCTGTCTTTGTTTTGGTTCTTTTAACCCGTTCACTGCCAGTTTAGCCAATTAAATTTTAGCACTCCAGGTTGCCTTGGTGGAAAACAGCTTAGTTCATTCATTCAGTCAGAAAGGCACTGAAAGCATGTGCTCATGACCTCTGGTGGACAGTAGCATACTCTGAAATAAGACGCAGATTCAGAGTTCCACATGAGGTTATTAATTAGCAAATAGTATAAATATTACAAACATAAACATTAGATGAGCAGGTTACATTGTAACCCCGTGTCCTAACAACACGTTACTTGACGAGATTTGCAGTGATCAGCAATTTGGCTGTTTGCACCAGACGAAACACGACAGAAATTTAAATCCAGCCGTTCAGAAGCACAGAATAGTGTACTCACTGCACTCCAACAAAATGGTGAGGTTTATAATCTAATTAATACATATTAAACCTCTTTAACATTATTAAATGTAGACAGACGGTCTATACCAGGACATTCTGTTGACACATTCATATTTGTTAAATAGTGAAGAATCACCTAAATGTAATTACTGCCAGACTGCTCTTACCATCAGACATATTTTGTTGGAATGTAGAAGTTTAAATTCCATTAGACAACATTTTTATAAGGAGAGTACTTTGATGGACATTTTTAAAAATGTAAGATTACTTTTCCTTTAAAAGGAAGATTTTTAAAAATTTTTATCAAAAATAGAACCGAAAAATCATATTTAACTTTGAATAAATTTTTGTGTGAATTTTATCTATTTATATTTTATATATTTGTCTAAGTAACTTTTATAGTATAATACGAATTTGTTTTTATCATGTAATATTTTAATGTATATCCATTTGGCCACGAAATAGCCATAAGTTGCTGATGTGGCAATAAATATGTAATAAATAAATAAATTATTAAATGTAGATGCTGAATCACTGATATGTGTTGGTTTACATTATTTCACAGTTCTAAAGTTTAATTTCAAATGGTTTTTCATATATAATGACATTCAAACTCACATTATTAGCATTTAACGCTGAATAGAGCACATGAGGTATACCTGAGGTGATCATTGTCAGTTTTCTGTTGTTCTGATGCAAGAAATAGAACCCGTTTCTAATATATCAAATCGAGGTGTTGCTTAGAACAAAAACTCCTTTTAATATGGAGAATACTGCTTCTATCGTGTGCTGTTGCTTTTATTTAGAACACGACTTAAATCAGCCTTTTGGTCCTCAATCTGGCAACCTGCGCTTGCGTTTGTTTTGACCCGGGATTACAATACCTAGTTTTACCACTGGGTGTCAAACTTACACTGCACCTTTAAGGGAAATGTTTTAAAGGTGTCTTCTGGAGGAATTTTAGAATATTTATCTTTAATCAAACTGAAGGATTGTATATAACTCTTTTCAGTGTGTTTGCTATTTGTGTATTTTTGTACAGTGAATGTTTGTTAGAAAACTGATGTGATTTTTATATTATATATTGTATATAGTATAGGCTTTGACATGAATATAGCCAGTGCTGCTGATATGGCATTAAAACATAAAGAAATAGCCCTGTATAAATCTGAAATTTCATACATAATGTTCTTGAAAATGTCTTACAGTTGACATGGTGAAATCTTGTTTTTGTTTTTAGAGCATGCACCATGGTGATACTTTTTAAAATCTATTTAATTTACAGTGGAACATTATGTTTTGCCAGGGCTGTAGCTGCTTGCTAAGGGGATGTTTATGACAGTGCTTTCAACTCAAAATGGAACACTTGTGTGTCTCATTAGTATGACAACAGCAGCATTTTGGAGGCCTGAAAATACAGACTTTTAAAAAGTCTATATTTTAAGGCACAGGGTAGCACTTTTCTATTACAGTACATACATGATCATGCACTGTAAAAAATGCTGAGCTCCTCACAATCCATTCATGTTCAATTCAATTCACCTTTATTTGTATAGCGCTTATACAATGTAGATTGTGTCAAAGCAGCTTCACATAAAAAAGGTCACAGTAAATATGAACAGTGTAGTTCAGTTTGTAGTGTTTAAGTTCAGTTCAGTTGGGCTCAGTTCAGTGTCGTTTAATAATCACTACTGAGAGTCCAAATATTGAAGAGCAAATCTAACGATGCGCAGCTCTACAGATCCCGAACCATGCAAGCCAGTGGCGACAGCGGAGAGGGAAAAAAAACTTCACTAATGGCGGAAGTGAAGAAAAAAAACCTTGAGAGAAACCAGGCTCAGTTGGGCACGACCATTTTAATTTCTCCGCTGGCCAAACGTCTTGTACAGAGCTGCAGTCTTAGTGGTGGAGGCTGAAAGCTGGCCTCAGCGAAGACTCGTCTGTCTCTGGAGCGTCACAGGAATCAGTCTCATGTTCTCCACTCCTCCATGACCAGTAGCTGCTCAGGATTCGGCCTGGTCCAGGATATGGAAACCTTGGGATCATCTCGTCGTTGGTCTTGGATCGAATCAGTGACTCTGCATAGTCTGAGGGCCTCGGGAAGAGTATCCCCAGGTGGAAATGGAGAATAAAGAAAATAATTAGCGTAGCTGATGTTCACAGTGTATATCAACAAGATGCATAACCTGTGTGGAAGCCCCCTAAGTGGTGCACTAAGTGTATGCCTTACTGAACAGATAGGTCTTTAATCTAGTTTTGAATTGGGAGAGTGTGTCTGAGCCTCGGACGTTATCAGGAAGGCTATTCCAGAGTTTAGGAGCTATAAATGAGAAGGCTCGACCTCCTTTACTCGACTTTGCTATTCTAGGTACTACCAGAAGCCCTGAGCTTTGAGACCTTAAAGAGCGAGTTGGATTGTAGCGAGACAGAAGGTTGGTTAGATAAACAGGGTAATCATGTTGTTCCAACCTAAATCAATTAAGCTATCAAGTTTAAGTGGATTGAACATAAAAAGTTCTCAAGAATTGTGTTGTTTCAGTTCATTTTAAATAAGTAGTTTGAACAAGCAGTTAATTTTTTGTGTGTATGTATACTGATACCCGAATGACCCAAGTCTTTAATATGAGTTAATGATGAGTTAATACACAAATTAATCCAGAAGTAACCTTCATTTTGATACGCATAATATGATTTCATGTGTAAACAACAACCACCTGCATGTTTATTAATGTTCTAATACAATTTGGGGCTAGTTTTGGCTTTATATGACAGTCAATTTAATTCATTCTTAAATTAATTATAAATGTAGGCATCTTTATTAGAGACATAATGCTATTGTTATTATATATCCTTTGTTTTGGATATGCATCCTTCTAATTTGATAGGGTTTGTTTTTATTTGTTTTATAGGATACTATAACTATATTTGTTCATGTTTGCATGGATTTTTATGACTTAAATTTATTTTATTTTATTTAATTATATAAGATTTAATTTTATTTATTATAAACATAATGCTATTGTTATCATATATGCTTTGTTTTGCATTATTGTAATTTGTTAGGGTTTGTTTTCTATATATGCCATACCAATATTTGTTTATTTTTACATGGCTTTATTTTATTTGACTACATTTTATTTTATTTTATTAAATTTTATTTGATTATATAAAATTTTAGTTTATTCATAAAATAAAATAAAAACACGCATCAAATATTTCATTTATTTTAACTAACTATTTTATTTCATTCATTCATTCATTTATTCATTTAATCTCTTGAAAATGTTATTACAGCTTATTCTGTAGCATTATGGTACTACTCAAAAACCTTAGTATAGCATCTAAATAAATACCAGGGACAAATATGGTAGTCATTCAGCTCCATGATACCACAGTATTACCATGCATTTGATACGGTCACTGCACCATGCTACTGTTAACAACATTGGAGATAAAAGGTGCAGATGGCTTAAATCTGCCTAAACACTTTACTCCTGAACTCATTCACCTTCATATGAAACATTCCCTGCGTTTACACTTTGTGTCCAGCAGGGGCAGCAGCAGCTACTCAGCATTCGCAGTCTGTGTTTGTGTTGATTATTTGTCTTGAAAGAGTAGAGGTGTGTGAGAGCCACTGATTCGGCTGTCATTGAGAGTCCTAAGACATAACAAATCTCTTTTTTTCCCCTTTCAGACGATTTCAGCGATTGTGGAACTGTGAGCAAACCACTGAGACATCGACAGTGAGGCAACATTCACCTACCTGAGAGAAAGAGAGACTTAAGATTGAAGCATTAGAGGAGATACAGCAGGAGACATTCAGGTACACTGGTGCAGATAATATTTCCACACAAAAACATTAATTTCACAATTAGTGACCAAGAAACTGCAGGTAAACACTGAATCAACATGATAATTGAACATCTATATTTCTGTAAAACACTCCAATAATTACAAAATAAATCAGTTTTACAGGGCATGTAGGGAGATGAAAAAATTAAAATTAAAGCAAGCACACACACGCACACACATACAAATAATCATACATATACAGCAGTAAACATTTGAAGTAATTTGAATATTGCATCAGAGTATTGAACAACACAAATTGTTGTCAATCTTTTTGATCCACTTCAAATGTTGACTACTATACACAGACATTTAAATGGAAACATGATAGTTAAATACACACACGCATCCATACATACACAACAATTCTGTCTGGTTCTCGAATCTGATTGGCTGATAGCCGTGAGATATTAAAGCAATATCAGCGCTCGTACAGCCTCCTCACCCTTGTGTATTACTCCGCCCACATGAGTGGCAAGCAGAGGACTACAGTTTGACAAATATTGCAGCTGTTGGACAACATAATGTACTTTTGAGGCTTTTTAGGTGAGAATGTAGTTGTTTAGAATACAACTATACAGTTTATTTATAAGGATAGTGCCTATTTTAAATACAGTACGTGGCTGGGTGACATGACCGGAGAAGATGGCTCTGGAGATTCGACGTGTTTGCCCATTTAACACTTTTTTTATTTTTTTAATCAAACCTTTTGAATAGCGTCATCCAAATGAATTGGTTCACCATTCTCATTCGGCACGAATCCAAAATGTTCCCAGATGTAACACTTGGTTTTCCAATGAGATTCATGGTTGAACTTGAACTTGCTGAATCGTGCCTTACGTTATATTCTAACAGAAGTGTTAATACTTGGCAACATAACAGAAATTTGTGTTTTAGAGTGCATCACGTCACGTACCGACGTTGGCATGGACAACCGCGGTGGCCACGGTGACCATCGCAGCTCTACTTAGCTCAAGTAAAAAATGGTAAAAGTACAAAGTATTAGAATAAAAGTACAAAGATTGCTAAAAACATGAAGCTATATATAAACTAATAAATATACTGTATCAAAGCAAATTACAAAAATTTAATTAGAACTGAAATACAATTCAACTATATTGTAACACTATTATTGTCTATAGTCTATAGCAGGGATGGGCAAACTCGATCCCGGAGGGCCGGTGTCCCTGCATAGTTTTGCACCAACCCTAATCAAACACACCTGCTTGTAGCTTTCTAGTGATCTTGAAGACACTAATTAGGGTGTTCAGGTGTGTTTGATTAGTGTTGGAGCAAAACTCTGCAGGGACACCGGCCCTCCAGGATCGAGTTTGCCCATGCCTGGTCTATAGTGATAGTAAGTACTACACCTACAATACCATTAACAATAATTAATAATTATATATTATAATTATATATTATAATAATATATTATAATAATATAAAATATATAATATTATTGATTTTTTTTTAAAAACGTTCAGTAGCATTGTCCAAAAATATAACCAAATTAGTTGGTTTTGATTGGTCAGATGATTTTCTCTGTCTGTTTAGATTGGTCCAAAGCAAATTGGCATTTGTAATAGTAAAAATGGAGTCAGTTTTTCCATATCATTTTGAGGCCTTATATAAGAGTGAAATAAATATATATTTTGATTATGCAAGTTTGATTACGCAGAAATATGTAGGAGAGCTAAAGTGAATGGTGATGTGTGTTTTCAGAATATAATGAATCTAATACATTTGAATGTAGTCTTGGATTGGACTGACATGATGGTGAGTAAATGATGAGAGAATGTTATTATTATTCATTATTATGATTGGTCTGTGGCGTTTTGGAGTGCAGTGTTTCTGTATGTTTGTAATTCAGCTTTATTGTATTAGTGGCTTTTGGCAGTGAAAATGACAGAATCTGGTGCACAGATTTAGTGAAAATGCAGTGAGAGTTTGTGTGATTGTCTTTGGTCTCATTTGACATCAAAGATATCTGAAAGCAATTACCATCCTGCAACATTCACCATAGTCATTTTGAAGACACTAGAATAACTGTGCATTACACACATGCGTCTTATTGTCTTAATATTGTTTATTGCTGAGTTCATTTAGGTGTCAGTCACAACTCAAACAAACTTTTTCATTCAGAACTCTAAAAGCGTGGAAGAGATACATTTAGGAGATCAACTCAAATTAGTCTACATGTTTTTAATCTTAAAGATGTGTTTACAAAAATCAAAATGTGCCTTTTGTTCTCGTTTATTCATTCTTTCATTCATTCATTCATTCATTCATTTTCCTTCAGCTTAGTCTCTTATTTAACAGTGGTCACGGAATTAACTGCCAACATATGTTTTATGCAGCGGATGCCCTTCCTGCCACAACTTAGTACTGGGAGACACCCATGCACACTCACATTCATACACACACACATACTCTACTGCCAATTAAGCTTATTTAATTCACCTATAGCGCATGTGTTTGGACTGTGGTCCAAACTGGACTCTGATTGGCCAGATGGCCCAGTCTGTTGTGATTGGTTGAAACCAAAGGCTCGTTACCATATCTGAATTTAGCTTTTGAAGCTTCATTAGCACAAATATATGCAATAAGTAATGATGCATTTTCCTGACATCAACAAAACAAACTGAACTCTTCCTTGCATCAAGGTGGATGGTCAAAGTAGACGTTCACTGGCAACCACCAAAGACCACATAAACATTCATTCATTCATTCATTCATTCATTTTCCTTCAGCTTAGTCTCTAGAGGTCACCACAGTGGGATGAATCGCCAACTATTCCAGCATATGTTTTATACTGCGAATGCTCTTCCCAGTACTGGGAAACACCCATTCATACTCATTCATTCACACGCACTCATACACTACGGCCAATTTAGTTTACCCATTTCACCTTTACCCCATGTGTTTGGACTGTGGGAGAACCGGAGCACCCGGAGGAAACACACGCCAACACGGGGGGAACATGTAAACTCCACACAGAAATGCCAACTGACCCAGCCGAGACTCAAAACAGTGATCTGCTGTGAGGCGACAGTGCCAACCACTGAGGGATGGACATAATCAGCAATAATACTCAGGTAGGCTGTGGCGTTGACACAATGTTCAACTGGTACTAATGGGCCCAAAGTGTGCCAAGAAAATTTACACCATTACACCACCACCAACAGCCTGAACCATTAATACAAGGTAGGATGGATCCATGCTTTCATGTTGTTGATGCAAAATTCTGACCCTACCATCCGAATGTCGCAGCAGAAATGGAGACTCATCAGACCAGGCAACGCTTTTCCAATGTTCTATTGTCCAGTTTTGGTGAGCCTGTGTGAATTGTAGCCTCAGTTTCCTGTTCTTATCTGACAGGAGTGGCACCCGGTGTAGTCTTCTGCTGCTGTAGCCCATCCGCCTCAAGGTTGGACGTGTTGTGTGTTCAGAGATGCTCTCCTGCAGACCTCGGTTGTAGCGAGTGGTTATTTGAGTTACTGTTGCATTTCTATCAGCTGGAACCAGTCTGGCCATTCTCCTCTGACCTCTGACATAAACAAGGCATTTGTGCCCACAGAACTGCCGCTCACTGGATATTTTTCAGACCATTCTCTGTAAACTCTAGAGATGGTTGTGCGTGAAAATCCCAGTAGATCAGCAGTTTCTGAAATACTCAGACCAGCCCGTCTGGCACCAACAACCATGCCACGTTCAAAGTCTCTTAAATCCCCTTTCTTCCCCATTCTGATGCTCAGTTTGAACTGCAGCAGATCGTCTTGACCATGTCTACATGTCTAAATGCACTGTGATTGGCTGATTAAAAATTTGCGTGACCGAGCAGTTGGACTGGTGTACCTAATAAAGTGGCCAGTGAGTGTATGTTGTATTTATACAATAAACCAGGTTTAAAAGGGTTGCTTTTCTTTTTTGAGAGGCCATGTACTATCTTATGCATTTTTTTAATGCCTGTAGAATCTGTTCAGCATGTATACCTAAAGGTCAGACTCTATTATCTTTTATGTGCAAAGTGTGTGTGTGTGTGTGTGTGTGTGTGTGTGTGTACTTGTAAGTGCGTGCATTTATTTGCATGTGTGTAAGGTCATGTGTGTGAGTGCATGTGTGTGAGTGAGTGAGTGTATGCGTGTGTGTGAATGCGTGGGTGTAAGCGCATGCATTTAATTGCATGTGTGTGAGTGCATGTTTGTGAGTGAGTGCGTGTATGCGTGCGTGTAAGTGCATGCATTTAATTGCATGCATGTGAGTGCATGTCTGTGAGTGCGTGTGTGTGCACTCTCTGCTTGAGTGTGTAAGTGCGTGCATTTGAGTGCTTTAAGTGTGTGCGGGTAATTTGCGTGCATTAGTGCGTGCTTGACTGTATTTGCATAATCATGTCTGTGAGTGTGTAAGTACGTGTGTGACCGTGAGTATGTGTAAGTGTTTCCGTGACCATAAGTTCATGAATTTGTTCTTGAGTAAGTGCATGCATTTAAATGCGTGCATGTGTGCGTGTCTTTGTCTGTGTGCATGTTTGTTTTTGTGTATGTGTGCATCCATCTTTGTGAGTGTGTGTATGTGTCTGTGAATGTGTGTGTACATCTATGTCTGTGCATGTTTGTGTATGTGTGTGTGAGTGCATCTATGTCTGTGTGTGAGTGTATGTGTGTTTGCCTCATTCACATTCCACTGTTTAATTGACAATCTCTGCTTTTTCATGCCAAACAAGCCAATGAGCAGCGCATGAGGTGAACTTTCTCTGTCTTCACCCCCCACCCCGCTCATTCCTGTCTCTGCTTCTGTCTGTCTCAGTCTGTACTTAAGAGATTTCTGAGGCCCAGCTAATGGTTTGCTGTTGCTTTTTACAGACTACAGCAGCCACAATCACACAGCAGAACTGGAGACAGACAGAGAGATCATCAGGGGATGTCTGACATACTAGAAGAAGAGGGTTAGAATGGAATAAGAACATGCAGAATAAGCTTCAGACGTACAGTAGCATCTGATAAAGATTATTATGAAGCTTTTGACTTGCCTTAACTCGTAAATTATCATGGAAAGAGAAAAATATGTTTAGATTTACTTTATGTAACAATAAATTTCAATTGCAGTTTTATTATTATAATTTTTTTATTTATAAATTTTGATTTTGGTGGCACGGTGGTGCAGTGGGTAGCACGATCGCCTCACAGCAAGAAGGTCGCCGGTTCGAGCCTCACCTGTGTCTGTTGGCATTTCTGTGTGGAGTTTGCATGTTCTCCCCGTGTTGGCGTGGGTTTCCTCCGCTTGCTCCGGTTTCCCCCACAATCCAAACACATGCGCTGTAGGTCAATTGAATAAGCTAAATTGGCCGTAGTGTATGAGTGTGAAAGAGTGTGAAGATTTTTTTTAACGCTATTATATTTTTGGTTTAGGAGATAATATAATTTAGTTTACTTAAAGTGCTCCAGTCGAGGTTAAGGTTACATTTTATTTTATTATATGACTAGTGAAATTCAAACTAGGTATCAAGGTAAGAGCTCTTAAAAAAATTGATATCATTAGGAGTGTGATGAGACACTATGAGATTACAAGACGAGACACGAGATTGGGTTCACGAGAATGAGACGAGGTTTATTACACTATTTTTACACAATCTTCAATGATGAAATATATAAATAGTAAAAAAAAAAAGTCACTAAATGCAAAACTTTTTATGTGCTTTTTTAAAAGCAGGTGTCTGTTCTTCATAGCTCGCTTAAATGATCTAAGATGATTTGGCAGATCCTGGATCTTTTAATCTTGATAACTGATCTCTGGCTAGTTTGGTTGTTCAAACAAGTTGGCAAATCAGATTAAAATGTCTGGATAATCATATCTGAGATCGCTGCGTGTGCTGTGAAGGACAGATCTATCGATCCTCGAAATCGTGATCAGCAATGCAACAATTAGGTGATGGCACAGCAACGTAATGACATCATCTGACATCATCCCTGTGAGAAAATTACACAAAATTAGCAGTAAATGGGTTGTTAAATATGACATGCAATAACTTTCCGCATTTGTTGTGCTTTACACTTTGATGTGTAAAGAGTATTCATGTATTTCAATGCATATCAATGTAGTTCTACATTTAGAGAAGATTTGCTTTATTATAGTAGCCTAGACCTACTCAAGTTTTTCTAATCGGCGTAACGAATAACTGTATAAATTAATTTTGCATCAAAAAAGCATTTTGATATCGATATAGGTGTCTGCAACATTTGCGACGCATCAGATTACAGGTATATTAGCGGTCAAAACACGTGCTTGACTGCATAAATTATAATCCTCTTTTTAAAAAAAGTTAATTATTGTGCATGAACGCGTTTGTATCTAAAAAGTTCATATCAATAAATTTCTCTTTGAACCACCAGGTGGCAGTCTTTGTACTTTTCGGAGTGCAGACTGCATAAGTTTTATTAATATATATTTTTAAACTATATATATATATATATATATATATATATATATATATATATATATATATATATATATATATATATATATATATATAGTTAAAAAATATATTTACTATTTTCCCAAGTGTATATAACTACTGTAAAAAAAAAAAATCAGCTTTTGGTACATACTTTCAGTATTATCTTTGCTTGAACTGACCCAATCTAATCCTGTTTATATGAAATGAACCTGCTCCCAAGCAGGTTTGAGCTACCAGAACTGTTGCTATGACAACAAGTCTTAAATAAGTTTTGAAGAACTAAACGATCCTGGATCATGTCAAATAGTCAATAACCAAATCCAGCTAATTCAGTAATCCACAGATGAAGAACAGACCCCAGTTACGCTTTCATTCATCAACATTTCATGCCCTCGTGACAAGCTCTGAGCTACTGGATGCGATTATGAAGTAAGGGCTGAAAGGAGAGAGTTTTTTTTAATGGAGTTTGAAGCCGCACACTGAATAAAAAGAAAACTTCAGGTTTTTTCCTGACAACATAAACGTGTGTTCGGTGATGATGATGATGACAGGTGTGTGTCTGTTCAGGAATTCAATGTGTGTGCGCGCACTGAGCGGAAATGTGTGTCTGTAATGCTTTACTGACTCGGTAGGTGCAGAGAATAGTGTCAAACAGCCTTGTGTGTATGGCTTATACTGTCGCTAAATGCAGCAAAAGTCCTACACAACTGTTACAGTTTGATGACAGCCTTTACATGTCTGTACTGCACTCCAATAATTTTTGGATAATAATGCGACTGAAATAGGAATACTCCACATCTTAATTTGATTTGTGTTTACGCTGATTATGACTTGAGCATATCTAAAGTGCTATTTCATTGGATGTTATGAGCCGTGGTTAATGTGTGTGGTGGCAGTTGAAGCAGCCTTTGCTTTTGGACTCTGCAGCCTCTGGTGAAAAAAGCAGTTACGTTACACCCACCCAGACAAACAAGTGATGCGAAACACTGAGGCAGCCCGAGTTGTCAGGTGTGTCTAAAGCACTTGATGTGCGGTTCAAATCCAATCCTGCCTCCATTCTTCAGTACTAAATTCACCCTCATGGTCCATCATAACATCACAACTCACGAGACAACTTTTCACCTGGACGAGAAATCTCATTGCAGTTTAGTCTTGCGAGATCTCGTCACACCCCTAGATATTATGACTTTTTTTTTTTGCAGTATAACAGAAATTCCAAACTTTGAATAAACACAAGTTTATTCGGATCACTGCATACACGAAAACACTTTTATCATTTCAAACATCCTACCCGTTAAAAACAATTAAAATTGTAACAATAATACCCGCTTAAAAGAATTTACATTGAAGACAATCCTTTGCTATTTGGGTATATTCAGGGCAAGGCTTTACTATGTACACAACCTACTTCTTGTTGATCATTTGGTATCAGAAGTGGCTTATATGAAAGGCAAAGACCTCTAGATTACGCTTATTTGACCAAAATAAAACATGATCATGCCTTGATTTTTAATTCTTTAATTAGGACTGTAAGGTCTGACTTTGCTTAGACAAAAGTCTTGTCACTGAGCAGAAATAATGTCCAGTATAGAATATAAAGTCATGCTGCAGTGGAAACAGAATGAATATTGTGTCTGACTCCATCATGAGCTTAGAGGACTGCATCCATACATCTCTGCAATGACTCAAATCACTTTAATAAAGTCATCTGGAATGACAAAGAAAGCCTTCTTGCAGGACTCCCAGAGTTCATCAAGATTCTTTGGATTCATCTTCAAACACTCCTCCATCTTACCCCAGACATGCTCAATAATGTTCATGTCTGGTGACTGGGCTGGCCAATCCTGGAGCACCTTGACCTTCTTTGCTTTCAGGAGCTTTGATGTGGAGGCTGAAGTATGAGGAGCGCTATCCTGCTGAAGATTTTGCCCTCTCCTGTGGTTTGTAATGTAATGGGCAGCACTAATGTCTTGATACCTCAGGCTGTTGATGTTGCCATCCACTCTGCAAATCTCTCGCACGCGCCCATACTGAATGTAACCCCAAACCATGACTTTTTTCTCACCAAACTTGACTGAATTCTGTGAGAATCTTGGGTCCATGCCGGTTCCAGTAGGTCTTCTGCAGTATTTGTGATGATTGGGATGCAGTTCAACAGATGATTCATCAGAAAAATCGACCTTCTGACACTTTTCCAGATGATCAACTAGAAGTCAAGTTATTTGTTGCTCTTACAACTGGGATAGACGACAAGACTTTTGTCAGGGAGTGTAATTTGCATATTGTATAATACTGTAATTTTTTTGTTGTATTTTCTAAATAATTACACTAAAACATAAATCAACTATTTTTATCTTATTTTGTCGTTATGCTTGTGTGTAATTAGCGGTGCGTAATTAGCAACTATTTCTGCTGCAAAAACTCATACAACTCAACATTGCCTTGTTTACAACACTCAACACAAGCACAAGCAACTTCTTTACAGCGCCCCAGTGATCAGCCACAACAGCCTGGCATCAAGTTCTGCACAGTTAAGCACCAATCACAATCTTCATCATAAAACACAACATCCAGTCTTATTTCGGTTTTATTCCAGCCTTTTTCCTAAATGAAGGTTATATTTAACAGCTTTCTGGGGACATTTCTACAGCAGAATTATCCCCAAAGTATAACTAGCTTAAACACACACACACACACACACACACACATAAACACAAGCTATGATAATTACACAGCCCAAGCATCTCGCTCTCAAACACCTTTTTTCATAATCCAAATATGCTTGCCCACATGCACACTAAATACAGCTTTCTCAAACACATGCGCACTTTTTGACAAGACTTCATTTTAATGTGTATGCAAATATAAGATAATATTTGCATGCCTGCTGTGTGTCCAGTTGTGCCCAGAATGTCGGAGGATGGCACTGAGTCCTGGCCTGAAACATTGCAGCAAAACCATAAGAAAATATGATCTGCATATGAGCAAACAAAATTACAAGAGCCATCGCACGAAATGCTGCCATTTTTATTCTGAATTGCTGTTGCCGTGACTCAATTTGCTTCCTATCCATCCTAAATAGTGCAAAGTAATTAGTGTTAGAATAGTTTAAATGACTACCCGGACGAGCTAACATTTCCATTAAAATTTTTTGTCTGTGCTAACTTTTAATGGCTAATATTGCCCACAATACATTGTGTATGATTAGAACTACAAATGTGTATTAAATAAACAAAAAGACTACAAATATGGCAGATGTACAACAAAATCTACAAACTTGGCAGATGCACCATTAAAAAAAAATTACAAACATGGCAGATGCACAACATAAAACTACAAACATAGCAAATGCAAAATATAAAACTACAAACATGGCAGATGCACAACATAAAACTACAAACATAGCAAATGCAAAAAAAAATCTACATGCAAGGCAGATGCACAATAAAAAAACTACAGATATGGCAGATGCATAACATAAAACTACAAACATGGCATATACACAATATAAAACTACAAACATGGCAGATGCACAACATAAAACTACAAACATGGCAGATGCACAACATAAAACTACAAACAAGGCAGATGTACAATAAAAATACTACATGTCAGATGCACAACAAAATAAAAACTACAAATATGGCAATACACAATAAAACCCTATAAACATTTCAGATGTGCATTGAAAAATTAAAACATGACAGATGCAGTAAGAAAAAAAAGTACAAACATGGCAGATACCCATCAAAATAAAAACTACAAAAATGGCAGATGCATAACAGGAAAAAACTACAAACATGGCAGATGGACAACAAAATAAAAACTACAAATATGACAGATGCATAACCGCAAAAGCTACAAACATGGCAGATGGACAACAAAAAAACTATGAACGAGAGATACTCAGCAGAAAAAATACAAACATGGCAGATGTCCAACAAAGTAAACACTACAAATATGGCAGATGCATAACCGCAAAAACTACAAGCATGGCAGATGGACAACAAAAAAACTATAAATGAGAGATACTCAACAGCAAAAACTACAAACATGGCAGATGCACAACAATAAAACTACAAACATGGCAGGCGTGTTATAAAAAACTACAAACATGGTAGATGCACTAAAAAACTACAAATATATAAGATGCACATCAAAAGAAAAACTACAAATATGGCAATACACAATAAAACCCTATAAACATTTCAGATGTGCATTGAAAAATTAAAACATGACAGATGCAGTAAGAAAAAAAAGTACAAACATGGCAGATACCCATCAAAATAAAAACTACAAATATGGCAGATGCATAACAGCAAAAACTACAAACATGGCAGATGGACAACAAAAAAACTATAAACGAGAGATACTCAGCAGAAAAAATACAAACATAGCAGATGTCCAACAAAATAAAAACTACAAATATGACAGATGCATAACCGCAAAAGCTACAAACATGGCAGATGGACAACAAAAAAACTATAAACAAGAGATACTCAACAGAAAAAATACAAACATGGCAGATGTCCAACAAAGTAAACACTACAAATATGGCAGATGCATAACCGCAAAAACTACAAACATGGCAGATGGACAACAAAAAAACTAAATGAGAGATACTCAACAGCAAAAACTACAAACATGGCAGATGCACAACAATAAAACTACAAACATGGCAGGTGTATTATAAAAAACTACAAACATGGTAGATGCACTAAAAAACTACAGATGTATAAGATGCACATCAAAAAAAAAATACAAATGGCAGATGCATATTAAAAAAAATTACAAACATGGCTGATGCACAATACATAAACTACAAACATGGCAGATGCACAACAAAAATACTACAAACATGCCTGATGTATAATACAAAAACTACAAATATGGCAGATATACAACATCTAAATTAAAACTAGAAACATGTCAGATGCACAACAAAGTATAATCAACAAATATGGCAAATCCACAACAGCATAAAAACTACAAACATGGCAGATGCACAACAAAATAAAACTACAAACATGGCAGATGCACAACAGAATAAAACTACAAATAAACTACAAATATCTACAAAGATGCATAATGGCAAAAACTACAAACATGACAGACGCACAACAGAATAAAAATTGTGATTGTTTTGAATGCATAATTAAGTGCAAACACAGGAGGAGATTTCTATGCATGAAAGGCATACACTCTGCACACTCTAGAAATTAAATTATAATAGAAATGTGGAGGATGAGAAGATGATTTATGGCTCGTATTTAAGCAACCAAATGATAATGATGATTAAGGGCTCGAAATAGCAATCGTTTTGGTCGCAAATGCGCCCGAAATTTTATCTATGCGACCTCAGAATATATTTTGGAGCATTTGTGCGAGTGCATAAAATTGTTGCGTGCGACCGGTTTTCACTGCAAAATGTTCACAGCGTGCGCGGATTTAGGACACATTCATGCAGAATGCATATTGCACTTGAAACGCAGCACTCAGGAACAGTTTAAAACTGTTGTCATGTCGACTTGCTTCAGTAAAGAAAGCCCGCAGTGCTTGCCCTGCCTTCGCGCTCTTCTTATTGGTGCACTGCTCTAGAGCTGAACGCGAATGGATTGGTTAAAATCAGCTGTCAATCACTCAGTCTATGCCTTCTGCCTTCAGATGACAGAGAGCTAACCGCGAAAGTTAAAAGCGCTGAAGATGAGAATGAAAACAACACTGACAGATTTTGTTTAGAAAGCACCTAAAGCTACAAATAATGGCACATCTGAGCGGAGCGACCTGAAGGGGTGCCTGATCTGTCCTATGCACTGGGTGACAGCCGCTGCCATCGAAATAGTCGGCGATCCAGGGGGTGTTAATGATTGTACCAAATAGCAAAGGACCGGGGGAAGGGGGTGAAATTCCGGCAGTTTTCAGAGAGAAATGACTAAACGGGGGATGGGTTTGAAATACGGGAAATTCCCGGGAAAGACGGTAGTGTTGGCAGGTATGACGTACACCATCGCAAAAGGACTCGCGCTGACTAAGATGAAACTAATATTGCAGCTCATGAAAAGACCGGTATTGCTATTAAAATGACGTATGCAAATAGTAAGGTATATGTCAAAAGCATCTGTGCAATATCAGACACCACCTGTGTAAACACAGCACAGTTATCGTTAACAGATTCATTTATGTCAAGCAGTGTGTGCAGGGCCGGTGAGCAGTCCGTCCGTGTATCTTTTGGTCACTCAATTATGCTATAAAAATGTATTTTCTTGTGATAACGGGATTTTTTGCTTGTTAGTTTTGATTAGTAAATAAATAAATCTGTTTATATAAAACTTGTAGTAACGATGATTGGTGGGTGCGACAAAATTTTGGCTGGTGCGACTAAATTTTTCAAGTTATGGCGAGTTCAGACTGCATCATTTTAGCCCCAATTTTGACTCGCCGACAGGTTTTGAGAAATAATTTGTAATATGTGTGTAAACGTAACATTTTGTAGTGCATCTAGTTATTGCCCAGCAGGCACAAAATGTCATAAGACGTTATTATTAGGTTAGATTTAGGTTGAGATGTCAGGTGACCAAAATTCAACGTCTAGCCAGCGTCTAAGGACAACGTTATTTTGATGTCCAAAAATGACATCAAATGACGTTGATATTTGGTCGATTTTAAATTGTGTGAAAGTAACCAAAATCCAACGTTGAGCCAACATCTAAAATCAACATCATATTGACATCAAACGCTGACATTTATTCATCAGGTAGGGCAACCAAAATCCAACATCTGATAAATGTCAATAGTGGTAACGTCCACACAACGTCAAGCTGTTACATCATTAGACGTTGATATTTGGTTGGTTTTAGGTTGGACATTGACGTCGGCCTGATGTTGAGTTCTGACGTTAACCCTATTTTTCATTTCCAAACAAAATGCAGCGTCCCCATGATGTTTGGGTACAACGTCAATCTGACGTCATGATGACGTCTTGTGCCTTCTGGATGTTTAAGGCCATTTCGGTATCATACAGTAAACATCCATCATCTTCTCATCATGTAAAGACTTTCGACATCTTCTTGGACATGTTGAATACTTCCAAACAGTTTGCTGCAGTATCAACTATCAAAGACGCGATCTGAGAGAATCCCTGATGCCTGTGAGATATTTAGCGTGCTAAATATGTAGAGTTGTCGGCGATTCAAATCATGCCGTGTGAAATGAGTTTTGACTGAAAATAACATCGAGAGAGCAGCATTCGCTTGTGTGTGTGTACCTGCAGGCCAGCGGGAGGTTGAAGGAGAAGTTAAAAGCGCTCATTTTCGGTTTATTTGGGCCCAAGAAATGGAGGAAAAACTAGTGGAGGTTTGACAGGAGCACTCGTGTCTGTTTGACGTTTCATCCAGAAAGTTAAAAAAGAAAGTTGAGGAGAAATTGCTAATTCCCTTCAAACCCAAGTGAGCAAATGTGTACGTTTTATACCCCATTCTCGTTATGTAGTTAATAACAAAAGATATACTACGTGTTTATGGCTGTGAGACGTAGTTTGGACGAAGTTGTCGGCGATTCTTCCTATTGTAAAGTCATGCAATGAGAAAGCCCCTGTTGCCGATCCATCTTGCAGTGTAAACAAGGCAGCGACAAAACGCTAGCCAAGATAGTCATGTATCAGGCCTTCTCTGAGTGTGAGAAGGTACACCAACTGGATGACTCTTGTCTATAAGGCTCTTCTGGGATTGGTGCCTTCATACCTATGTTCCCTTCTTCATAAGTCTAAAAGCCAGTATGGCCTACGTTCAAGTGAATCTTATTACTTGACTGTTCCCTGGGTTCGAACTGAAATAGGGAAGCGAGCCTTTAGTCATGCTGCCCCCTCATCCTGGAATACTCTTCAGTCTGAACTAAAAATATCTGAGCTCATCCCAATGACATTGTTTCGTTTTATCCTTTTTAACAAACAACAACAGTCCATTTCTCAATGTATGTGTTTTTAATTTATTGAAATGTGGTAAAGCTGAACAACCGAACTGTATTTTTACACTATATTGATTTCCTATTTATTATTAATAATATTATTATTTTATTTATTTATTTATTTTTTTCATAAGTCGTGTGTTGCAGACCTCTTGGCCAGGTCACCCTTGTAAATGAGATCTTGATCTCAATGGGTTTTTTATCTGGTTAAAATAAATAATAATAAAAAAAAATATGCAGTGTGAAAACATCTGTGACACGACTACTTTTAAAATAATGCAGTCTGAACTCGGCATTAGGAGCATCAGTGCTACCAATCAAAAAGGTTAATTTCGAGCCCTGTGAAGTGCTTTCTCTCCACAATCAGAAGTGTGTACTATATATCTTACTATAAAAACTGTTCGTACCTGTATGGTGTAGTGTGACGGTTGGCAAATTGAGACACTGCATGTGTGTTTGTTTGTTTGAGTGAATGAGTGCTGCTGGGTACGAAGGCCTTAGGTACTTCATTTCCTGTGTAAATGTATGGAATGGGTAAACATTCCTCTTAGCTGCACACTGGCCAGCTGTGCTAGTCTGATGCCAGCAGACAGACTGAGAGCTTCAGCCAACCTAAAGGCCTTCTTTTAATTCACCATGCAAAATCTGCACCTCCTTCCTGCACTCATGCACTGCAGTTCAGTTGCACAGATCTGACATACAGCCTCTTGTGATACTCTTATGGTATGCTGTAAGCAACATTGCAGTTACTGGAAAGCATCTGGTGCTATTAGAAATGCATAATACAATTTAAGAAGATGCATAAAATGTTTTTAAGGTTATATGTCACAGTTTTAACCACACACTGATAATTTATATGACAACTCTACTCAGTTAAAATACTCGGGTTAAAAATACCCCAACATATAACCCAACTATAGGTTATTATAGCACCTTCCCAACTATGGGTTATTTTAACCCAGTGCATTGGGTTATGAAATTTAACCCAATGCATTGTGTTATTTTGATTAAATGTAAGTTTTTTCCGTTCTGGTATTACTATTGCGACTATTACTACAAAACGTTGATGGTTGAGTTAAGAATATTTGGTGCTTTGTTGAGTTATTTTTAACCTTTATTGGGTTATTTATTAATAACTCTACCAGTTGGGTTAAATATTTGGTGCTTTGTTGAGTTATTTTTAATCTTTATTGTATTATTTATTTAATAACTCAACCAGTTGGGTTAAAATTTTTGACTTTCAACAGTCAACTGATTTAACTAACACAGAACAGCTGTATTATTATGAGTGCACAATGTTTTAGCATTATAATGTTTATTCAAGCTTAGCTCAAGTTAATTTAGTTTTTTTTTTTTTATTAAATTACCTCTCTGTGACCTCCGTGTTTCACCAGAACTCTTAATGATTGAAGATACAAACGTGCGCTAGATCGATATAGCCGATCTATATTAAATGGATAAAAACGCTGTGTCTGGAACTTAAAATGTAATGGAAATAAAGCATTTTCAGTATTTTTGAAAACTGCATGTTATTTATTTACACAGCCATAATTATTAAATTAATAGTAGTTCTTGTAATAGTAGCAATAGTAATGCCCGAATGGAAATAAATAACATTTAATCAAAGTAACCTATAGTTGAGAAGGTGCTATAATAACCTCTAGTTGGGTTATATGTTGAGGTATTTTAAACTATTTTAACTGAGTAGTACTACTACAAATTTCATAATTATGGCTGTGTAAATAAATAACATACAGTTTTCAGAAATATTGAAAATGCTTCATTTCCATTACATTTTAAGTTCTAGACACGTTTTTATAGATCAGCTATGAAGTGCGCATTTGTTTCATCCATAATTAGGAGTGCTGGTGAAACAGATATAAAACACACAACATGGAGAGGTAGTTTGATAAAAAAACAACAACATTATTGCGTTAGAGCTTAAATACATTTTATAACGCCAAAACAACATTACGTTCGCATAATAATATAGCTGTTCTGTGTTAGTTAAATCAGTTGACTGTTGAAATTTAAACATTTTAACCCAACTGGTTGAGTTATTAAATAAATAACCCAATAAAGATTAAAAATAACCCAACAAAGCACCAAATATTTAACCCAACAGGTTGAGTTATTAATAAATAATCCAGTAAAGCTTAAAAATAACCCAACAAAGCACCCAATATTTTAAATTTAACCATTGGGTTAAATAAATGACTCAACATGTTTTAGAGTGTATATGTTTTTTTTATCCAGTGATAAAAGGCTGTAAGATTTAGTAACAAAAACATGTAATTGATATTTTCTTTTTTTTTTTTTTGATGACCAATGATTTCTAATCACTTCTCATTAAAGATGGTTGGCACAAGTTCCATTCCCAAATGCACATTATTAATGACTTCAACTCAAAGCAGATGCAGAGATCAGTTCATGTAGATCATTTACTGTGAACGACTTGCCAACACATGGAATGGAAAATCTATACACACTCCACAGTCTCTTTAGTTAAATTGCTACGTTAGTATTTTGATAATCACACTAAGGCATTGTTTTTAGTTTAGATTATTTTGCATTTATTGAATTTTTTTGTAATAATTAGATTTTCACATTATTTCGCAATTTTGAAATAAGCACTGCTAGTTAAGGAAATGTTATTATTGTACTGTATAATCAACACTCGCAGAAATCAACATCAGCTCATTCTGAAAACATAGCCCTATATACATTTCTGGAGATCGCGAATTATATAGCCAGAGGTACGTATGACTGCATTTCATCTTTAAATTGAATGCTATGGGGCAGTATGATGCCATTCCTTTTCGTGCTTACCAGTGCTTACTAATCGGTGCTTTTTGAAACACTGTTGGTTGGGTTTAGGGAAGGAGGAGGGGGGGTCAGTTGATCAGGAAGTCAGTCAGTCCATAGCGACCTCTGGTGAATTTACACGAGAACAGCAGGTGCAAATTGCACTCGTAAGAGAAATCTCAGTTCTCAAAAAGTGTAGGCAGCAGCCTCTGGTGGATTCGCAAAAACAAAAACTGCAAAAGAAACTTAGCTCATGGGACGTATTTGGCGGTCTCCAGAAATGTATATAGAGGTACGTAATCAGAGTCTGGGTTGGCAGAAATAAAGGCTACGGGAAGAAATTTTTTTTTAAAAAACCCTGAAATTTACATAATTTCAACCAATCCAGCTAAAACAAAATTCTTTTTGAGTTTGTTTTGGCAGTTCGAAACAGCTTAACAAAACAAAAAGTTCACTTTGGTGAGCTCTGATGTGCTTCGTATTCTCACAGTTCAGCCCCCGTTTACAATTGAAAACAGAGGCGTAGCTGTTGACATTCGCACTACTCGATTAGGGCTTTTTCTCAATATCAAGTACACAAAGTTCGAACTTGGATCATTTTCTTTCAAGTTCAGACTTCGCAAGTTTGATAAAGAACAAACTCTCAAGGACGAGAGGACAAGTTGGGTAAGTCTTCAAAGGGAACAGTGCTCTTTATAACACCATTCACATCACCCTGGCTATGTTGTTCCTTCAGTCATTTAGTCATTCAATTTCTATCGCTTTTCCGGGGTCGGGTCGAGGAGGCAGCAGTTTTAAAAGAGAACCCCAGACTTCCCTCTCCTCAGACACTTCCTTCAGCTCCTCCGGGTGGATCCCGAGGCATTCCCAGGCCAGTCGAGAGACATAGTCCCTCCAGCGTGTGGCTATGTTGGTAAAAATAAAAAAGCTGAAAAATCCCATGTACAGAAGTATTCACAGCCTTTGCTCAATACTTTGTTGATGCACCTTTGGCAGCAATTACAGCCTCAAATCTTTTTGAATATGATGCCACAAGCTTGGCACACCTCTCTTTGGGAATTTTTGCCCATTCCTCTTTGCAGTGCCTCTCAAGCTCTATCAGGTTGGATGGGAAGTGACAGTGTACAGCCATTTTCAGATCTCTCCAGAGATCTTCAATAGGATTTAGGTCTGGGCTCTGGCTGGGCCACTCAAGGACATTCGCTGAGTTGTTGTGAAGCCACTGGAAGATGAACCGTTGCCCCAGTCTGAGGTCAAGAGCACTCTGAAGCAGGTTTTCATTCAGGATGTCTCTGTACATTGCTGCATTCATCGTTCCCTCTATCCTGACTAGTCTTCCGGTTCCTGTTGCTGAAAAACATCCCCACAGCATGTTGCTGCCACCACCATGCTTCACTGTAGGGATGGTATTAGCCTGGGGATTAGCGGTGCCTGGTTTTCTCCAAACGTAACGCCAGGCATTCACTCCAAAGAAGAGTAATTTTAGAGGTTAATTTTAGTCTCATCAGACCAGAGAATTTTGTTTCTTATGGTCTGAGAGTCCTTCAGATGCCTTTGGGCAAATTCCAGTCAGGGAGTGGCTTCCGTCTGGCCACTCTACCATACAGGCCTGATTGGTGGATTGCTGCACAGATGGTTGTCCTTCTGTAAGGTTCTCCTCTCCACAGAAGAACGCTGGAGCTCAGGACAGAGTGACCATCGGGTTATTGATCACCTCCCTGACTAAGTCCCTTCGCCCCTGCTCACTCAGCTTAGATGGCCAGCCAGCTCTAGGAAGAGTCCTGGTGGTTTCAAACATCTTCCACTTATGGATGATGGAGGCCACTGTGCTTGGTTTGTGCTTTGGCATGTACTGTCAACCCTGGGACCTTATATAGACAGGTGTATGCCTTTTCAAACCATGTCCAATCAACAGAATTTACCACAGGTGAACTCCAATTAAGATGCTGAAACATCTCAAGAATGATCAGTGGGAACAGAATGTACCTGAGCTCAGTTTAGAGCTTTACGGCAAAGGCTGTAAATACTTCTGTACATGTGATTTTTCAGCTTTTTTATTTGCAATAAATTTGCAACAATTTCAAAAACTCTTTTTCACATTGTCATTATGGGAGATTGTGTGTAGAATTTTGAGGAATTAAATAAATTTAATCCATTTTGGAATAAGGCTGTAACATAAAAAATTGTTTATACAATATAGGAAATAAAGTAAATCAATCAGAAAGGATTCATATTGATAGCTACATTTTTCATTTTGGTACATACATATTTGTACAAAAATGTACCTTTTGGAAAAGATACCAACTGAGTGACAGCCTTTGTACTTCTAATTTCGAATGTGAATATACTAATGCGCTTCAAAACATGTGTTTGGCCCTGTTTGCTTTATCCTGGAACACAGTGCCAACTCTATAGAGAATTGTAGGAGCAGAAATATGTTTCCACATCGCCAAAGTCACTGATATGTAAAATGCCTGAACCCAACATGTATTTTATTGCTAGCATTAAACCACAGAGCAGCAGCCTTATTAATGAGAATGAAGGATGACTTCAGTGTTTTTTTCCTGGAAATGGCCCTCAAATTCAGCTCATTATAAGCATTGTGATGTTTTAAGAAATACTTTTTTCATATGCGATTTCAAATTTTAATGTAGCTTTGTATCTGTCTCATAATTCATTATGTCCAATGGGCTGATAATTAATTGTTGTTTAAACTACACCCTTAAAGAGATTTAAAATATATATCATTTACTCATTCTCCATTTGTTCCAAACCTGTTTGACTTTCATCTGTTCAACACAAAGGTAGATAAACTAAAGAATACTGGGGGGAAAACAGCCATTGACCTCCATAGTATTTTTATGTTCCTACTATGCATGTCAATGAATGTTTTTTTCCCCAATATTCAGACAACAAAAAAGACTTTTCTAAAAGTTTAGAAGTTTAGAGTGTGAATAAATGGTGGGGAGTTGTCTCTTAAACACCTGTTCAAACCAAAGATGACAGCTACTCTGATAATAATGAAGATAATTTACAAATCTTTATTTATTTTACTCTTTTATTTGAGGGCTACTTGACTTATTACTTCCAAATGATGTTTTTTTAATGTAAAAAATCATAATAAGTCAAATTCTTTGTTGAGTTGTGAAGTTTGCAGTAAGTTAGTTACTGCACGTCTGCTGACGTGTTTCCGGCAGAATCTCAGTCAGTCTCTCTGCTTCTGCATAGCGCATTTTACAGTGAAATCTAATAGCGGCGAAACCTAATGCATCTGAGCATGGCAAAGAAGGGAGATTTACACTTAAATTGATGAGTATCCTGTGCCAGGGGATGCCCAGCATCTGGAACATCATTATTGTTCAGTTCCATGGCAGATGATTAATACACCAGATCAAGCTGACAGTCTCCGTGAAGAGGTGGAGTGACTGAAAGGAGACTGCTTCGATGCTGCTTTTGACGATGTTATACAGCTCTAAAGGTACGATTAAAAAATGATGAATTAGAATTTAACCCAGATGAAATAAGTAACAGGTTGTAATTGTGTGTTATATTAAATAATATTACGTTTTTAACCATACTATAGTAAATTGTATTATACTGTATATATCGTAGTACTTAAAGAGACTAAGCCGAAAAGAAAATGAATGAATGAATATTGTTGTATTTACAACGTTCTGTTAATGAATGCAACAACATACTGTTGTATTAACTATCATTAACTTCAATAAATTGCAGTATAGTTAATATATATAACTACACACTAAACATTCAAGTGTCATGTAATAGGCTAATAACAAACTGAAACAAATGTTAAGCACAAGTATTTATATGCAAAACCTACATGTCTTTCTGATGTATACATCTACATGCATTACATTTGATTCAGGTTCACAACTCGCATCCTACAACATCCAGAGTAACGTGTCCAGAGTAAGAGCAACTGTGAGGGAGACACTGTCCATGGCATGGCTGAGGGTCCACACTGAGCATCTCATCCGCAGCATGAAGCAACACAAGCTGGACAGTCATCATCTCTTTCTATTAGAGTGAGCATCAATCAGATTTATAGAGTGGCTTGCCTTCTGCCCATTACTAAAAGCTTGAGCTAAAGATTAAAGAGTACACACTCTGTACATCATTTATATGTTGTTACCTGCACTGCAGGAATATAAAGTTTATAAAGTATAATTTTCAACATAATCATTTAAACATATATTACAGAACAATTTGAGTGAACAATTGCTCTGCACTAATGTAAATATAACTAACTTTAGAGACTTGCACTGCAGGTGTAAATAAGCAGGGTTTTTGTGTGTAGAAAAGTATGCAATGCGTACCTCCATCTAATGTACCACCACTGTCTTTTCACAAAAAATCACACAGGCAATTACCGTCAGAACCCAAGTGATGCTCAAGCACTGGTTGAATTTAATTACATTTAATGTTAGCCTTTTAAAAATGATAATGCTTTTAATATTAGATTACAAGAATAATACAAAATGCATTTGTTTCAAGTCACAACAATGTAATGAATGGGATACCACCTCCAACTCATTTTGAACAAGGAAAAACTCTGAAATATATATGTAACATTTGCACTGCAGTAATGTAAAAACAGAACTTTAGACATTTTCACAGCAGTATAAATAGAAATAATTTGACACAATTTTAAACATTTCTCTTACAGCGATGTGTAAAAATACAACATTAAACAATTGTTAAATCAGAAGTTGTGCGAGTGTGTTTGTTCAAATCTGTAGTCATCTTGACAGGTAAAGGTAAAAAAAAATATGAAAAGAAAGAAATGGTCAGCTTCTTCTGAAACACTGATGTCTTTGTAGATGAGCTGGATCATCATGTCATCCTGAGAATAAATAACCTCCCACTCAAACTGTGCAGCTTCTCTGACTCCATCATCGACCTGAAACACGTCACTCTGATCTCTCCTGTCACTCCATCCTTGCAGGAAACCTGGAAACTATAACCTATAGTTAATAACTCATACTAGTTCATACTCATGGTTTTTAAGGACACAATGTACATATATGTAAATAGATAGACAGATGGATAGAAATGATACAGGTAATTAAAATATAACATAAAATCGATATGAACTGTGAGAAACGAACACGGCTAGCGTTTAATTGCTATTCGTATATATAGCATGATAATACTCGCCCTCAAAATGATGACTGAACTCGAAATGTAGAATTTGAACCTCTTCCCTTCTTTGCTGCTTGGTGTGACAGCTCCCTGTCTCATGATTTATTTAAAGGGCACCTAGGTTTACCACCTTTTTTCAGATTTATTCAGCCTGATCTCATAAGAAAACGTAAGTATTATACGTTTTGTCAGTTTAGTGGCTAATTCGTACGAGTTCAGTCGTACAAAATTGTACGATTTTGAAAAGGAGGTGTGGCACCTGACCCCACCCCTAAACCCAACCGTCATTAGGGATGAGCAAATCGTACTAAATTGTTCGAATTAGATCGTACGAATTAATATGAATTGTCGTGAAATTGTGTTGGATTTATTATGAATCTTTTGTGTCTCCAGAATGTGTCTATAGTTTCAGCTCAAAACACCCATCAGATTTTTTATTACACCTTTTATAAGATTCTATTTTATACATTTATGCACCGGGTGGCGGTTTTGCTGTACTGCGCCTTTAAGGCTAGTCCTCCTCGCCCACTGTTTCTATGTGCCTTTCTGCGTGCCTTAATCTCCTCCCTCGGCTGCGTCAGACAACAGACAGACCATAGATATATACATTAGATGTCGCCTGCCCTGTTGTTGTCTATTGGAAGGAATGCGTCAATTGAGCCGCCATTTTAGTACAGAGTAGCGCTCCTTTGAAATGGATGCGGGACCCAGCTGCAGTGGAGGACTGTGGCCATACAGAGCCAGAGACATAAACATATACACATATATCTATGATCGGGAGTTTTTCCCGGAGGTCAGGATGCAATTTTTTTTTTTCAATTACAAAACTTATAATTTTACATTTCTACAGTTTCTACATTGATCGATAAGTGATCGCTCAGGCATTCCTGACAAAAAGCTTGTGTTTGTGTGTATGGAAATGTACTATACACCCTCCCTGTTAAATTTGATCTAATCTGTGTCCTGAAACACACCCCCTTCTCCTGCTTTCACTTATCATACTGACAGAGGGAGCGATTCGTTTGTCAATGAATCTCCGTTATGAACGACTCGTTCACTTAGCCAACAATAATACGAGTTTCCAGCATCTCGTTGTCATATTTCTTTTGCTTTGTTTGCTGATTTTATTCAACAAAACTAGCATAAGCCGAGTGCTTAGTGCGAGCTGGTGCCTTATGGTGAATGCAGTAGGTGACTGTATTATCATCAATAACGTTACTTGTTTAGCACAAAAGTTCATAACATACAAAAACGTAAAAAACAAGATCTTACCTATGAAATGTTCTGCCTTTGTGCTTTGTTTTCTTTGTTTGCTTGTTACTACACCTGTACACAGCGCTAAAGTCCAGCATCTTTACGTAGTAACACTGTCTTGACTAGTGTGGTTGAATGACACTTGCCCTGGGAGCACTGTACAAATATGGCGGCGCTATTGATGCATGCTCAGGGTCCATATGCGATATCTAGTGTTTATATCTATGCAAACAGTCATAAAGGAAGCAGATCTCGCATAGCGTTTGTGAGAAATACTACAGTAAGAACTTTACCAATGAGTATTTGATGCATTAGTTGTGTTAAGTTGCAACGATGAGTCACACACAATGTCGTTACAAAGTTCACGCGCACACACAGATACACACACGCAAACTCAGCGCGGACACAACACGCACATACACACAGACAGCGCGCGTTTAGCTTTGCTCTCTTTTTGCACGCAAATGTGATGGGATACAGGTTAATCTCCACTGCTGTATGGATATCTGTTATGTTAATGTACAAAATAAACCTGATTTAACGTCCACAAACCGGGATTGAAGCGTCTTCTTTCATAATTGTTCTGACACGCGGCTGTGCTGATGAAATAAAGCTGAAGTAAATCGCTGTAATTTATTACAAACATGCACTGTAGTGATGTGACGTTGTGCGCCGAGGCTTCGAAGCACGATCTACCTCGCAGTGTACCGGAGCTTGATTCGTTTTGCCATCATCACGTGATCAGTGACGTCCGAAGCTTCATTTCCACCTATACCCACGTGACTGCTTCGAATTTTCATTCAAAGGTTTAAACACCCTCATGGGTTAGTAAAGTGTATAGCGAGAGATTAGGCGTCGATTACATACATTTCTACTGTTTCAAAGCACTGCACCGGTCCCACACACCAGTAATTAAACTAAAATACAGTAGTAATTTTTAGTAAAAAGGTTTTGAAGCATACTAAAGTGTATTAGCGTATTTTTTTACTACTATCTTTAAAGAAAATCACTGCATATCATAGTATAGTGTTTAACAGAGGCCAGCTGGCGAGTGCAGCCTGAAAGCATCACTCACATAGACTCCTCCCTAGAGCATTCGCCTCCCATGCAGAAATTGCCGGTTCGATCCTCGCTTGGAACGGTACTAGTTGGAATACGATAAATGTAAATACTTTTGAATACCTTGGCTTTTATTACAGTCATCGGTCGTGTAATGTAAAAACCTTATGTGTAAAAAGTAGAGTCATTTGTTTATATTACTGTTGTTGTATTACCACATGAATGAGTTGGTCAGTTGTGAACATTTGACATTATTGCAACACAGTGTTTTCCCACACTTTAACCAGAAGAGGTCCTCATTGAGCTCTGATTTAGAAAGCTTCGAGTAACAAATCTTTTTCCGATACAATTGAGTCGAGCGCTTCACTGGTTCAGAAAGCTTCATTTCACCATCACTAATGCACTGTTTTAAAACTTTCAACTTGTAAAACTCACTCTTGATTACATTTGCAAACTGAACAGATCTTTTATTCCCGGTTGCCTTGCGCTCATCTTCTCTTGTTGATATGATTATACACGTGACAACCGGGACATGTTAATACGCAGCTGTCAATCAATTCGGTGGGCGGGGGGACAGCACTCCTACGTAAAGTTGCGGTCGGTCTGAAAACCGCTCCAATTGGTCCACCGTTTTTATGTTGTTAAATTGAAAAAAAAAAGGACTCTGTGTGTTTATATCACCCCAATATGACCGCCTATACACTATACCTACACACATGTCTGTCCAAACAGATTGAAAAGTCGATTTTTCACCATAGGTGCCCTTTAATGTCCTTAACGATAATCTGAGAAAACTCTTAGAAACAGCGAGTGTTATCTATCATCCTCATATGCGCCATCCCCTTACAGTGATCGGGTGCTGCACCGGAAGTTGTCATGCGGGCTAAACGCAAATGCGGTGGAGATCATTGATAGAGTCTATTGTACACTGTAAAAAATATCTGGGTCCGGCTAGAAGGGCATCCGCTGTGTAAAACATATGCTGGAATAGTTATCAGTTCATTCCGCTGTGGCCACCTCTGAAATAAAGACTAAGCCGAAGGAAAATGAATGAATTTTTTAAGGTAATTAGTATGGGCTATAGGGCCGTGACGGAGGCTCAATGGTTAGCATTGTCGCTGCACAGCAAGAAGGTTGCTGGTTTAAGTCCCGGCTGGGTCAGTTGGCATTTCTGTGTGGAGTTTGCATGTTCTCCTCATGTTCACGTGGGTTTCCTCCTGGTGCTCCGGTTTCCCCCACAGTCCAGACATGCGCTATAGGTTACTTGGATTAACTAAATTAGCTGTAGTGTATGAGCATGTGTGTGTGAATGTGAGATTGTATGGGTGTTTCCTAGTACTGGGTTGTGGTTTGAAGGGCATCCGCTGCGTAAAACATATGCTGGAATAGTTGGTGGTTCATTCCACTGTGGTGACCACTGCTAAATAAGGGATGAAGCCGAAGGAAAATGAATTGATGAATAATGTGGCCTACATGTAAACAAATTAAGTTGACTCCTCACTAAATTTAATTTGTTTAAATTCAGCCAATATAAATTGTTTGCGACCACTTACCTTAAAAGAAGTAAATCCAAAGAATAATTTATATTAAAAGTGGTTAAAAAATATCATGTTTAAAATTACTCATGCTTTTTGAAAATGCTGTGCTGAAACACTGTATTTGTAGCAGAAATATCGACTATTTCCAATCATCAGGGTAGCTCACTATGCTTATGGTAACAAAGCTTATTTGTGCAGTTTTATATGCATTAGAATGTCTTGATTTTAGCTCATAAACAGATCTATGTTGCATTAGAAAAACGTAGTCAACTCAATGCTCACAGTTTATTGAAAAGAATACAAGGCTTCTGCGCCTCTTACGTAAGAGCCAATGAAACAGCGCTCCAGTGTGCCAGCGGTATATAATCAGCTAATCTCTGTCCAACCCCACCTTGGACACACTCACTCTTTCTTACATCATATAAAACCTCTTGTATGCTGGCCAGGGGAAATGAAATGTTTATTCCTTCTTCCCCAGAGGCAGAAGCGTGTGTGTGTGTGTATGTGATGGATATATTAGTCTGTCCCTTCTTTCTGTCACTCATTTATTAGTGAAATGAAGTGCTGTAAGGTTAGATGGTGATTATGGACATACGTGTGTGAGGGTGTATGTGTGTGTGTGTGTGTGTACATGTATAGAATACAGAGAGCCGTAAATCACATGGTTTTAAGGGAAATCTACTCATTTCCTGCTGCCACAAGACAGATGAAGAGGACTAGAAAAAGAACTATGCACACACACACATATAAACACACAGACATGCATTGCACACAATTGCTATGTGTCTCTCAAATTGTCACCAAAGATCAAGAGAATGACTGATAAACTACACCAATATTCTTTATGTTAGCATTGCAATATTTCTTTTTTTATGGGTCAGTGACAAATAAGGATGTCAAAGAAAGTTAGAAAGGAGTTTCTAGACATCTAGTTTTAAACAAATGTTTGCATTTAAGCTTGGAGATGTTGGAACTTTTCATTTTAAGTTAATGACTCTTAAACTGTGAATTTGACAAACAATCTCAACAACACGAGTTATTTCAGTATTAAAATGAATACAATTGTCAATGTCATTCTGAATTTGATATACTAATATACACTCACTGGCCACTTTATTAGGTATACCTTAATAGTACCGTGTTGGACCCACTTTTGCTTTCAGAACTGCCTTAATCCATCGTGGCATAGATTCAACAAGATTCTGGAAATATTCCTCAGAGATTTTGCTCCATATTGACATGATAGCATCACATAGTTGCTGCAGATTTGTCGGCTGCACATTCATGATGCGAATCTCCCGTTCCACCACATCTCAAAGGTGCTCCATCGTGTTGACACCAAATTCTGACCCGACCATCCGAATGTTACAGCAGAAATGGAGACTCATCAGACCAGGAAATGTTTCTCCAATCTTCTATTGTCCAATTTTAGTGAGCCTGTGTGAATTGTAGCCTCAGTTTCCGATTCTTAGCTGACAGGAGTGGCACCTGGTGTGGTCTTCTGCTGCTGTAGCCCATCTGCCTCAAGGTTGGACGTGTTGTGTGTTCAGAGATGCTCTTCTGCAGACCTCGGTTGTAACGAGTGGTTATTTGAGTTACTGTTGCCTTTCTATCAGCTGGAACCAGTCTGGCCATTCTCCTCTGACCTCTGGCATCAACAAGGCATTTGCACCCACAGAACTGCCGCTCACTGGATACCGCTCACCAGCCGGTCTGACTTCAACAACCATGCCACGTTCAAAGTCACTTAAATCACCTTTCTTCCTCATTCTGATGCTCGGTTTGAACTGCAGCAGATCGTCTTGACCATGTCTACATGCCTAAATGCACTGAGTTACTGCCATGTGATTGGCTGATTAGAAATTTGCGTTAACGAGCAGTGTACCTACTAAAGTGGCTAATCCAAAAACTAGGTAATGAGCTGCCAGTAGGTTTTCTGTTAAATAAAGTATTTATGGCTTACATAGATGTATTAATGTATTACACATGGAAAAAATTAGATATGAGATTGCAGGTAAATCCAAAGAAATTTTCAGAGATTTGGAAGCCCTAATTTGGATGTTTGGAGACTGACCAATGATAACTGAGTGGTGTGAAACATTTCATAAAGCAAAGCAATACATAATAATTTTCATTATTGGGTATGTAAAGGTATTCATCCAAAATTTCCTTTTCTTTCTTTCTTTCTTTCTTTCTTTCTTTCTTTCTTTCTTTCTTTCTTTCTTTCTTTCTTTCTTTCTTTCTTTCTTTCTTTCTTTCTTTCTTTCTTTCTTTCTTTCTTTCTTTCTTTCTTTCTTTCCGTCCGTCCGTCCGTCCGTCCGTCCGTCCCTCTATCTATCTGTCTATCCGTCTGTCTGTCTGTCTATCTATCTATCTATCTATCTATCTATCTATCTATCTATCTATCTATCTATCTATCTATCTATCTATCTATCTATCTATCTATCTATCTATCTATCTATCCATCCGTCTATCCATCCGTCTATCCATCCATCTATCCATCTATCTGTCTGTCTGTCTGTCCGTCCGTCCGTCCTATCTGTCCATCTATACGAAGCAGATTATATACGTCTTAGTATCTTTTTCTTACAGTGTCTCTACAGTGTGTGTGTGTGCGTGCGTGCGTGCGTGCTTGCGTGCATGTATGTGTGTGTGTGTGTGTTGAAGAGAGAGACAGAAGCAAGATTATGGTGATTTAGGGTCATAATGACGAAGGCAAATATTTGTCCAGCATGTATGAAAAGAGCTGAATGAAGTCTTACACTGCTGGCATTACAGGAATTTGAGGAAGAGAGAGAATAAGGGAATAAAGCAGTGGAGAGAGAGAGAGAGAGAGATGTGGAGGAAAGTAACCAATAGAAGAGTTTAGAGAAGAAAGAGGAGATATTTAATAAGACGTATAGAAGAATATACGTTTTTATGTTAATTAATATGGGATGAATCCCCCTAGTGGCTCATCATGTCATTGCGTTTGCCAGCTGTTCAGTTTTACATTGGATCACTGCTAAACCTTTTCCTATTTGCAGAGAAAATGTTTACTCTGTGTGTTTATGAATATTCAGAAATGGTTTTGAATACTGCCATCCATGACAGGAACAGAAAGCAGCTGTAAAACTGGGTGTAGCAGCATTATTGAGTCAGAAAGCACTGCAGCACCAACAAGCATACAGCTTTTCACATACTACACTCTTTAAAACGTCTCTTTTATTCAGTGTGTTACTGGTGGTTTAATTGTATTATCTGTAAAGCTTTCTAGCAACTTTTAAGTGACATTTGTAAGTCATGCACGAAAAAAAATCATTTTCACTCACACATTTTAGAAATAAAATACAAAACACTCTAGTTATCTTTATTGTACAATTGCTGTGTCGAAATAATTGTAATTCTGTATTTGTAACAGTTGTAATAATTGTAATTGTAATGTTTAATTAAAGAGGCTTATTATGCAAAAATCACTTTAATAAGTGGTTTAACACAGTTGTGTGGCAGCAGTGTGTGAATATAGCTAACCTCTAATGGTAAAAATGTATTAATTCTATTATTTATAATCACACTTGATAAAAACAGTCAGCAGAAACACTTTGATAGACATTCTCCATTTGTACATGTCATCAGAGGGAGAAAGCTCCGCCCATTATTGACCATCTCTCCCTCATTAGCATAAACAACCCTAAGTGAGAAGCATGTTAATATGTTTTAGAATACTGATTGCATGTTTTAGCACATTAATAGCATGCAATTTCTATGTTTTAGCTTGTTGCAAGTATGTTTTGTCAGATTGCTAGCATATTCTAGCATGACCCTAGTATTTTAATATTGCGAGCATATTGTTACACGTTGTGTTTAGCAGCTTAAGATGTTTTAGCATCTTAGTACAGTATTTTAAACACTAATTGCATGTTTTGGCACATTATTTTTCAGGATGCTGCATTGTTTTAGCATGTTAATATGTTTTAGAATGCTGATTACATGTTTTAGCACATGAATAGCATGCTACTTGCATGTTTTAGCAGATTGCTAGCATATTATAGCATGATCCTAGTATTTTATAGAATATTGCTAGCAATGTATTGCTATACATTGCTTAGTTTTTAGCAGCTTAAATTGTTTTAGCATGTTAGAACAGTATTTTAAACACTGATTGCATGTTATGCCACATTGTTTTTAACTTGTTGCATTGTTTTAGCATGTTAATGTGTTTTAGAATGCTGATTGCATGATTTAGCTCATTGATAGCATGCTACTTGCATGTTTTAGCTTGTTGCAAGCAGGTTTTAGCAAATTTCTTGCATATTATAGCATGATCCTAGTATTTTATAGAACATTGTTAGCATATTGATACACGTTGCTTTATGTTTAGTATGTTAGTACAGTATGTTAAACACTGCATGTTATGGCACATTGCTTTTAGCATGTTGCGTTGTTTTAGCATTTCAATATGTTTTAGAATGCTGATTGCATGATTTAGCACATTCTTAGCCTGCTGCATGCATGTTTTAGCTTGTTACAAGCATGTTTTGGCAGATTGCTAACATGTTTACGAATAATCCTAGTATTTTATATACTACCATTGCTACACATTGCTTTGTGTTTAGCAACTTTAAATGTTGTAGTATGTTAGTACAGTATGTTAAACACTGATTACATGTTGTGGATATTGTTTTTAGCATGTTAATGTGTTTTAGCACGCTGATTGCATGTGTTAGCACATTAACAGTATTCTACTTGCAAGTTTTAGCTTGTTGCAAGCATGTTTTAGCAGATTGCTAGTATATTTTAGCATGGTCCTAGTATCTAATAGAATATTGTTAGCATATTGCTGCACATTGCTTTGTGTTTAGCAGCTTGAAATGTTGTCGTATGTTAGTACAATATGTTGAACACTTATTGCATGATATGACACATTGTTTTTAGCATGTTAGTATGTTTTAGAATGCTGATTGCATATTTTGGCACATTAATAGTATTCTGCTTGCATGTTTTAGGTTGTTACAAGCATCTTTTAGCAGATTGCTAGTATATTTTAGCACAATCCTAGTATTTTATAGACTATTGCTACCAGATTGCCACACGTTGCTTTGTGTTGAGCATCTTAAAATGTTTTAGCATGTTAGTACATTATGTTGAACACTGATTGCATGTTATGGCACATTGTTTTTAGTATGTTGCATTGTTTTAGCATGTTAATGTGTTGCATTGTTGAAGCATGTTTTAGCAGATTGCTAACGTATTTTAGCAGAATCCTAGTATTTAACAGAATATTGCTAGAATATTGCTGCACATTGCTTCGTGTTTAGCAGCTTGAAATGTTGTAGTATGTTAGTACAGTATGTTCAACACTGACTGCATGTTATGACACGTTGCTTTTAGCATGTTAATATGTTTTAGAATGCTGATTGTATGTTTAACACATTAGAAGCATGTTATTTGCATGTTTAAGCAGATTGCTAGCATATTTTAGCATGATCCTAGTATTTTATAGACTACTGCTAACATTTTCTACACATTGCTTTGAGTTTAGCAACTTTAAATGTTTTAGCATGTTAGTACAGTATGTTGAAAACTGATTGCATGTTTTGACACCTTGTTTTTAGCATGTTGCATTGTTTTAGAACGCTAATTGCATGTGTTAGCACATTAATAGTATTCTACTTGTATGTTTTAGCTTGTTGCAAGCATGTTTTAGCAGATTGCTAGTATATTTTAGCATGATCCTAGTATTTAATAGAATGTTGTTAGCATATTGCTGAACAATGCTTTGTGTTTAGCAGCTTGAAATATTGTAGTATGTTAGTACAGTATGTTTAACACTGGTTGCATGTTATGGCACATTGAATTTAGCATGTTAATATGTTTTAGAACGCTGATTGCATGATTTAGCACATTAATAGTATTCTACTTGTATGTTTTAGCTTGTTGCAAGCATGTTTAAGCAGATTGCTAGCATATTTTAGCATGGTCCTAGTATTTTATAGACTATTGCTAACATTTGGCTGCACATTGCTTTGTGTTTAGCAACTTTAAATGTTGTAGTATGTTAGTACAGTATGTTGAACATTGATTGCATGTTGTGGCACAGTGTTTTTAGCATGTTGCATTATTTTAGCATGTTAAAGAGCCCTTATTATACATGAAATAGGGTCATATTTAGGTTGTAAGGGTCTCCAACAACAGTCTAATATGCATGCAAGGTCATAAAACACTTTGATGGTCTTATAATCTGCATTTATTTTTACCTAATTATCCCAACGACTCCCATATGAATCGTTCAGCGATTCATTTGTTCCCAACCCCCTCCTCAGCGCGAAGCTAATCTGCGCTGATTGGACCGATGACAGCCTGCTGCGATTGGTCGACAGTGACAGGCTTCAGCACGAGACAGAGTGAAATGCCCAGCTGGTAATCAACTATATAAAAGTAGTCACAGTGCACACGTGCTTCATAGTGTAAGTCTCTCTCTCTCCCTCTCCCTCTCTCTCTCTCACACACACACACAACGCTCCTCAGAAGAACTAGGGAAAGCGACGCGAGTCTCTCTCTCTCTCTCTCTCTCTCTCTCTCTCTCTCTCTCTCTCTCTCTCTCTCTCTCTCTCTCACACACACACACACACACAACGCTCCTCAGAAAAACTAGGGAAAGCGACGCGAGTCTCTCTCTCTCTCACACACACACACACAACGCTCCTCAGAAGAACTAGGGAAAGCGACGCGAGTCTCTCTCTCTCTCTCTCTCTCTCTCTCTCTCTCTCTCTCTCACACACACACACAACGCTCCTCAGAAGAACTAGGGAAAGTGACACGAGTCTCCTGTCTCCTAGCTTATGATCGATCGCCATAGCAACGACAAACGGCAGTGGAACGCGAGCTCACAAAAGCCTTTAACGTTAAATCTGTAAACAAAGCGGCACGCGTCGCATTTTTAACGTGGCTTACATGTGATAAGAGAATATAAAGAGTAACCGCGTGTACTGTACCAGGTTAACAACTCATCTTTGGGTAGAGACTGTCAATATTATCCATCTGAGCACAGCGTGACTTCATTGGACCGGCGGCGTCTGTGTGTGTGTGTCTAGTGTTTTTTCTGTGTTAGTGGGCGGGGCCACAGGTTTCAAATCTCCCTGGTTTGCGCGCGTAACTACTGGCGAGGCTTGTGTTTCGTGGCTGCGTCATCGCGAAACACCTAATGACTCGTTATCAAGACGACTCGTTTGAAGCACTATGAGTCGACTCTTTTATAGATGAATCAACAGTTTTAAACACTGTACACTTACAGATTTAAGCCTTAGCTGGATATTTCACTTCACTTAGAGCTGTGTTACACACTACATGGAAGGGCATTTTCAAAAACCCATAATATGGGCTCTTTAATATGTTTTAGAATGCTGATTGCATGTGTTAGCACATTTTATAGCATGCTAATTGCATGTTTTAGCTTGTTGCAAGCATGTTTTAACAGATTGCTAGAATATTTTAGCTTGATCCTAGTATTTTCTAGATTATTGCTAGCATATTTATACACATTGCTTTGTGTTTAGCAGCTCAAATGTAAAAAAAAATGTTTTAGCATCTTAGTAAAGTATGTTAAACACTGATTGCATGTTATTGCACATTACTTTAGCATGTTAATATGTTTTAGAATGCTGATTTTACCACATTAATAGCATGTTGCTAGCACATCTTATGCCAGTTTTTATGTTTTTGTAGGGACAGGCACTGACTTACATGCACATACTTAACACTACTTACTTTACTTCAAAAGCATGCATTTGCAGTTGTGCGTGCATGTGTGTGTGAGAGAGATTCTGAGACATTAGCGTGACTGGACCTCATGAAGCTCCGCCTCTTGCACGTCACTCTTCCCAGCATGCCTCACTGTGGCCATTTTTACAGCAGCTAGTAAATGAACATATAGAAGTTTGAAGCGTGTGAAGATCTCTAAATGAAAGACTTTGCTCCAGCCAGTCGGAGGATTCTCTCATCTTTTTCTGTGTAATGTTAAACGTTTTATTATCTGGTGCCGGAGCACTTAAAAAGCTGTTATGCGTGACCCAAAACAAGGAGTTTATAGTGGCAAGCGTCTATCTGATCTGGCTCTTAAGCCTAGCTTTTAAACGTCCGAGGTCTGTAATTCAGCAACTGTAAAATCAAGAATGTCCAATGACCTCTAGAGTTTAGATGGTCTGTGTATCTAATAGATTTATTCACAGTGCTACAGCCATAATACCCAATTAAACAGCAGCAGTTTTCAATAGTTTGGGGTCGTTAGAAAGTCATCAGGGCTGCATTTATTTGGTCCAAAATGCAGTAAAAGCAGTAATATTGTGAAATATTATATAGCTGTTTTCTGTTTGTATACATTTTAATATCAAATTTATTCCTGATGCAAGGCTGAATTTTTGGCATCATAACTCCAGTGTTCAGTGTCACATGATCCATGGTTTAAAATTATAAATTAATTCTCAAATGAATATCTCAAAAAACACACACACACACACACACACACACACACACACACACACACACACACATATATATATATATATATATATATATATATATATATATATATATATATATATATATATATATATATATATATATATATATATTATTATTAATAATCATTAGCACATCAATAATAATTTTAAATCATAATAATAATAATAAAAAGCTAAAAAATAATAATAAAAAGCACAATTATTTTCTTCTTATTATTATTATTGTTGTTATTATTATTATTTTTAATTATAAGAACATCAATAATAATAATTAATACTACTAATATTAAAAGCACAATAAAATTTATAATAAAAGCACAATAATAATAATAAAAGCACAATTTATTATATTTAGTATTATTATTATTATTATGAATTATTATAAACACATTAATTATAATTTTAAATAATATTAATAAAAAGCACAATTATTATTATTTATTATTATTTTTAATTATAAACACATAAATAATAATAATACTTTTAAATAATAATAATAAAAAGCATAATAATAATAATAATAATAATAATAATAAATATAATTGTACTTTATTATTATTATTATTGTTATTATTATTGTTATTATTATTATTATTAATCATAAGCACATCAATATTAATTTTAAACAATAATTATTAAAAGCACAATAATAATAATAATAATAACAACAACAACAACAAC